>NC_056726.1:1613396943-1613431636 GCF_019279795.1 Protopterus annectens | reverse complement strand
GCTTTGAAAGGAACCCGGGCCTCTTAAAAAAATTTGATTTTAAACATACCAACCATTCGGGGGTTGGGCAACCGCCTCTTAAACCTGGTTGATTTCTTTGAAACAGTCACCAAGGCCATTGACGAGGGGAAGGTGGTCCACACAGCCTACCTGGACCTCGCAAAAGCCTTCGATACAATACCCCACTCGGGCATTATAGATAAGCTCACCAGCTTAAATATAAACCTCTGTCACTAGATGGATTGCAAACTGGCTCAAGGACAGAACCCACATGGTTAGAATTGCTGGAGCCATGTCAGACTCCAAACCAGTTACAAGTGGTGTCCCACAAGGCTCAGTCCTGGGACCTCTATTGTTCGGTATATATTTCTCGGAGGTACAGGCCAACACGGAAGGACTGTGGCTGACCAAGTTCGCAGATGACTGCAAACTGGGTGCCATAATCGACTTTCCAGCCGACACAAGCATCCTCCAAAAGGGCCTCATAGAAACAAACAACTGGTGCCAGAGCCATGGCCTCAAGCTAAATGCCAAAAAGTGTATAGTCATCCCCTTTGGCAAAAACAAAGTGCCCACAAATTACCACATAGGTGGAAATCCATTAAGTACAGAAGAAGTAATTAGGGACCTGTGGACCCAAGTTGATAGCAATTTCTCATTTGACAACCACGTGGCCAAAGTGGTTAGAAAAACATTTTATATAGCCCACCTAATCATGAAGGGATTCACATCTAGATCAGGGGAGGTCATCGTGCCTCTTTACTCATCCCTCATCAGGCCCATAATTGAGTACAATGCCCCTTTTGGGATGTACCTTACCAGACACCTGCAGCAACTGGAAAGACCCCAAAAGTACCTCACCAAGAGGATCAAAGGGCTCAAACAGATGCCATATGCTGCCCGGTTAAAGAAACTCCAGCTCTACTCAGTGGCATACTGCCTGTTCAGAGGAGATCTGTGCCTGACGTATAAAGCCATGTCCAACCCGGAATTAATGGACATGCTGCACCTCCGAAAATCCAAATCCCATCGAGCTACGCGCTCGAGAGACTTGAACCTCAGCACTGAAATAAATAGGACATGCTGGAGGGACAGATTCATAACCCAGAGGCTCCCTTCACTTTGGAATAAAATCCCAGTCCAGGTTAGGCAGAGTCCCTCATTGACTCTCTTAAAGAGGAATCTTGATGAGTGGATGGGAGATCGTAGGTTTACCCTGGGTATCACTTCTGTGTCACTGTTAGATAGAGGCATAGTATACTAACCTCGAAAAAGGGCATAGCAAAATAAATTTAAAATGGGTGGCGAAAGCCAAACACATTCTGGCTAGGCTTATAAATGCCCTAGGGCAGATAGCCTAGTATGAACCTATGAACCTATGAGAGACTACTGTCCACCTTGGTCCCAAGGTCTTTTATCACACATTCGGCATTAAGTAGACTGCCGTTTATGTGGTAGTTCATGGGTACAGAGGTTTTACCAAATGAGATGACAATGCACTTTTTGGCATTGAGCTTGAGGCCATACCTCTGACACCAGGCATCTCTCTCAGTGAGGCCCTTCTGTAGGATGTCCACATCATTTAGGGACTCTACTATGGCTCCTAGTTTGCACTCATCTGCGAACTTCGTTATCCAGAGGCCTTCTGTGTAGGCCTGTACTTCAGAGAAGTAGATACCAAACAGGAGAGGTCCCAGGACTGAACCCTGTGGTACTCCATTTGTCACTGGTTTGAAGTCAGCTTTGGAGTCTGCAACTTTTACAGTGTGGGTTCTGTCAGTGAGCCAGTTGGCAACCCATCTTGTGACATAGGGATTTATACCTAGTTTAGTGAGTTTAACTATAATTCCAGAATGGGGGATGGTGTTGAAAGCCTTGGTGAGGTCAAGATAGGCTGTGTGAACCACCTCACCCTCATCTACAGCTTTGGTGACTGCCTCAAAGAAGTCGATCAGGTTCCGAAGGCATTACCTGCCTTTCACAAACCCAAACTTGGTGGGGTCTAGAGTTTGGAGGTTATCAATGTCTTTGTTTGAGTTCCATGATGATACGTTCCATAGCCTTGCAGACCAGGCTCGTCAGGCTAATAGGGCGATAGTTCCCAGGATCAGTGGTGGCTCCCCCTTTGTGGAGTGGGATAACTGTTGCTGTGCACCATTCAGTGGGCACAAAGCCTGACATGAGACTATGACTGAACATGGTGCTTAGGTGGGGAGACAGTTAGTTCTGAAGTTTGTGTAAAACGCAGTCTGGGATGTTGTCTGGTCCCATGGATGCTGTGTTTTTGGTTTTAGAGAGTGCCGCTTTTACCTGCATAGATGTGATTACAGGGACTCGGCATTCTTCCTGTATAGATATGGGCCCTTTAGGGGGTGAGAGGGGGGTAAAGTTAGCCCAGAACCTATCTGCCAGGATGTTGGCAATATCAGTTGTTTCTGTAATTTTCGTGTCCTTGTGCTGTAACTCAGGGCAGATCTAGGTGTTGCCATTGAGATTCATGACATAGCTATAAAATGCTTTGTGGTTGCCCTGAGAATCAGTGGCAATTTTGTTTTCATAGCTAGCTTTGGAGGATCTTATAAGGGATCACAGCTTCATGCTGAGGCTGACCAAAGAGCTCCTCCACTCATGGTATTTTACTCTCTTTTGCAACAGTTTTTTCCTTCTGTTGTAGTTTGTTTATGGCAGGGGACCACCAGATTGGCTTCTTTTTTTGGAGGATAGCGTCTTAGTTCTGTTTGGAATAGCACGATCCATGCACTCTTGTAAGTGCTTATAGAGTGCATTTGTGTAGGATTCAGCAGTCGTAACTGCATTGTCCATCTGCATGGGTGTCATTAAGTTCACCACTTCTGTCTTAAGAAGCATGAAGTTGGCTTTGGAGAAATTTTTTTACCATAGTTTCTTTAATGGTGGTATGGGGTGGGATCCGGATATCTAGGGTGATTAGCTTATGGTCAGATCTGACCAACGAGGAGTTGACTTCAGATGTGGAACACCAGTGACTCATGTTGGTAATGACTAGGTCTAGGATATTGTTGCCCTAGTTGGGGGTGTGGATAAGTTGATCCAGGGCATTGGAATTTATGAATTCCAGAAAGCATTGAGTGAAGGAGTTGGTACATGAGTAGTTTTCCCAGTTAATGGTGGGGTAGTTTAAATTGCCCATTATTAAGGTGTTTGGTTGAACCCTAATATTTTCTAGTATATCAAGAAAAGAGGAGTGGGAATCCTGGGGCATGGTGGGGGATCTGTAGCAAGCTACAATTTAGATTGCAGTTTTGCCCAGAGTTAGTTGCACTTGGATAACCTCTGATGCATTATGCTGCGCAGCTAGCATGGAGGTGTGGATATCCTTATTGAATATGGACACCTCCATCTTTGATGTTCTGGTCTAGGTTAGATGGCTGAAAAGTGTGGTATGAGTTATAGCCTGGTAATGCAGGGGTGCTCTCTAGAGCCTTGAACCAGGTCTCAGTCACTGCACAGATATCGATGTTCTCCATTTTAAGGAGTGCCTCAAGTAAGTGCATTTTGAGATTTAGACTTCTAGCATTGAGTAGCATTGCCCTCAGTTTTTGCTTGCCTGTTCCTGTTACAGTGGTGAATTTGTCATTTGAACCTTGCACTATAGGGGTGGCAAGACTCTTAGCCAATATCCATAATCCTAGGGGCGACAGGTGCAGGCCATCTCTGGCAAAGCATCATGGTCTGTCGACTATGTCGTCTCAGGCAGACAGATACTGGATCCCCTTAGAATGACACCAGAAGTTTAGCCAATTGTTGAAGTCAATCATTTTGTCCTTGTACTGCGGTATCATTCTGGGCAATGGCAAGATGCTACTCAGGGCTAGGGTCATACCTGCCTGGGCTACAAGATCGGAGAGCTCTTCAATGTCTTTTTTTTTTTGCATGTAGTCCAGGGAGGTATGTCTCTGGTCATTCACACCAACATGGACAATGACAGAGTCATATTTGTACTTGTTGTGGAGTGACCTGAGTGTGTGGGTTATGTGGCGGATCCTGGCACCTGACAGGCAGCTGACAGTAACCTTCTTGTTTAGCCTGGTGAGTAGGACATCAGTGTGCCTGACTATAGAGTTACCTATGACTAGTGTGTTGGGTACGTTGTTTTGCCTTATGGGCTGTGGTTTATTGGCACACTGAGTCTGTGGGCTGTGTCATTTGGGTTGTGTTGGGGGGGTGGAGGTTGCCTGCGTTTCTGCTTTGGAAGTCTGTTGCTTGAGCAGATTATTGTTGAGAGCCTCTGCAAATGTTTTTGTGTTTCTATGTGTGGATTTTGGTGATGTAGGTTTAGTGGCACAATGCGATGAGTGTGGTGTGGTGCAAGTCTTTACCTTCTCCTCATGTCTCTCAAGTTCAGTCTTGGTTGGAGAGAGCTTTACCTCCAGTTTGGCTAGATAAGTGCATCTCTCACAGGTTGTGGTGTTGGGTGGCAGGTGGATAGGGCTGTCTGTGTACATGAGGTAATTGCTACATTGCCCCAAGATGCCCAAATTCATCAGATAGACAGGAGAGAACACTGGGAGCTGACGCTTGGACATGTCTAAATAAAAAACTACTTTCCTCTAGACGAGTGAGGAAAGTGAGTATAAGAGCTGTTTTTCTCTAAGCAAGTGAGGAAAGTAAGTACAAAAACTGTTTTCCACTAGGTAAAGAGGAAGGTTGAGTGCTGTAGTAATTTGTAGCTTATTTAGTGTTAACAACAAGTTCTGAACAAGTGCTAAGCATGAATAAGCAAATTCAAGTGCTAAAACTAAGAATCTGTATCTGGATATTATGGTAGATAGGTTACCTAGTGCTTACCACTGCCGCTGATGAGCTAGAATGTTTCCCTCCAAAACAGAAAGGCTTGGGAGGCTCAGAAGCTTACAAATGCCAACTATACATTCAATCTGATAAGGTAGGGATGGCAGATATAACTCTGCCTGTAGTCTTTATAATACAACAACAACAATACATGCTATATGACTGCACAATTAGCCTTTGGTATATAATTGTGTTTTGAGTTGTCACCAGAATACAAAACCATCTTCTCAGTCCCACCCATACATCATGTTTTTCCCAGTGTATCTCCATCTATATGCTGTAACTGATATCACAAGCATCTGGACTGCATACCAGATATAAGGCCTATAATACCAGTTACAACATCCCCTTCAATAATTGTTTATCTTACAATGGCCTACAGACTTAGATGGACAAGAACCACACCAGCATTCTACATCAATACAAAAATGTCAGCATGGGGTATGGAAAGGGGCACTCCTGTTTCCGGACTGGTCACGCTAGTTACATTGAGCAAACTGGAGTTAATCCAAATATTGCCAAACACTCTGGTCTTGAGGGATTTCAATCATCCCACTATGAACTAGGAAACCTACTCTTCTCTAACTCACCAGCACAAAAGTTCCTTTACTTTAACTCAAATGCCCTAGAACAAATTGTTCAAACCCCAACAATAGGAACAAACATACTAGATCTGGTCCCACTAACAACACAGATGCACCACTGCAACTGTCGGACCCTCATTAGTTAAATCTGACCACAAATCAGGAGCCTTCAAACTGGCCCTAACACCAGAACTCACAAAGGGTGAAGTCAGACTAAACAACTTCACCAAAGCAAACCATACCCTCTTAGGGAAAGGTATAAATGTATTCCAAGCCCGACCCTCAGCTGGAAATGGTAACTACACAAAAGCTTACACTAAAACCCTGTGCAGTCTCCTGTATAAGTGTATATGAACTCAGCTGTTCCAGAGAGAATCAAAGGCAGAGCCCCAAGTAAAAAAAAGACCACCCTGGTGGACATCCAGCATCAACAAACTTTACAACAAATGGAAAAAGTTGCTGTCTATGAAAACTAAGGCAAGGCTCCAACAATGGCAAAGCACCCTTATCAGCATCAACAGGCGAATAAGACAATGTGTCAAATCCTTTAAGGGTAACTTTGAGAAACTTAACAATTACAGCCAAGGACAATCATAAGGCCTTTTATAGCTATGTATGTAGATTAAAAGGTAGGATTCAAACCTGCTAGAGGACAGAGTTGGTGAACATTTAACTCCCTTATCCCCTCCAAACTTATCGCAAACCTTGTCCCCAATCCCCCCCCCCCCCCCGCCACCCTACATATCCAAAGAACAGGTCATTAAAGCCTTGTCTAAGGTATAAAACACAGCCTCTATGGGACCAGATGACATTCCAGGCTGTCTTCTAAACAAACTAAAACATGAACTACATCACTATTAATTACCCTATACAATCACAGCCTAACCACTGTTTTTTCCTGTGGAATGGAGAACAGCAACAGTTATTCCCCTCCACAAAAGTGGCTTATCAGCAGACCCAAGGAATTATAGACCCATAAGTCTGACCAGGCTCATCTGTAAAGCCATGGACTGTATCAAAGTGGACCTCATAAATAAAAACATAGGCAACCTCCAAACCCTGGATCCAACCCAATTTGGCTTTGTCAAGTGCAGATCCTGCCTGTTAAACCTGGTGGATTTCTTAAAAAACATGACCAGGGCCATTGACAAGGGCAAGTCTGTGTTCACAGCATACCTCAACTTAGCAAAGACATTTGACGCAATCTTACACTCAAGCATTACCGATAAACCAAGCAAACTGAATGTAAACCCCTTTGTTGTGAGATGGTTTGCCAACTGGCTCAGAAACTGGTCACACACTATCAAAGTCGGTGACTCCACATCAACCTTCAGACCTGTCACCAGCAGAGTGCCAAAAGGGTCAGTTCTGGTCCCCCTACTGTTTGGTATATACTTCTCAGAAGTTCAGGCCAAAACTAAGTTTATGGATGACTTCAAACTGGGTGTAATTATTGAATCCCCAAATGATGTCAGTATATTTCAGGATGGTCTTATGCAGACCAATGACTGGTGTTTTTGTCACTGTCTCAAACTGAATGCAAAGAAATCCATCATTCCCTTCAGTGAAAAAAATATCCCTTCACCCTATCAAATTAACAACAATACACTAAGTACCTATGAAGTGGTAAGAGATCTGGGATTACAAGTAGACTTCAACCTTAACTTTGACCACCATGTGTTTACTGTAGTAAAGAAGTCTTTCTATGTAGCACACTTGAGTAGTAAAGGTATCCCCTCTAGAGCAATGGAGGTTATAACCCCTCTATACTCAACACTAATCAGGCCCATAATTGAGTATAATGCTCCTTTCGGCATATACTGTACAAACCACCTGAAGCAATTGGAGAAACCTTAGAGGTTTCTAACTAAGAAGATGAAGGGACTCCAGCACGTGCCTTACACAGGCGGACTACAGTCTCTGTCACTACACTAAGTATCATACAGACTTCTTAGGGGAGACTTATGCTTGGCTTACAGAGCAGTCTCCGACCCAAATCTAATTTGCTGCACATCCGTATATCAAACGGGACTAGAGCTACTCATTCCAGGGACCTAAATATGGCCTGTGACATGAATATGACATGCTGGAGGGACAGATCTATCTCCCATAAACTGCTGCATCTTTGGAATAGGCTGCCAATTCATGTGAAACAGAGCACCTCTATGACACTGTTCAAAAGGCACCTGGACAAGTGGATGAGGAACCGTAAATTCTTACTGGGGATAGTGCCCACAGCCCTCCTGGACATCATCAAGCATTACTAAATACAATCCTGGTTATTGGCTAGAGTACCTATGGTATTGCATTGGGATGAAACAACTAGGCTTGAAATGACCTCTGGGTCAATAGCTTAGTAACCTCCTATGATCATTTGCCAATATAGTTTGATGACACATGGAGTCTTTCTGGTGTGGTAAGATAAAGCTGTTGGATGACAGAGTTACAAAGTCTTTTAGAATCCCAAGGTATGTAACATGTGGACAGCACATATCTCATGAAAGCAGGTAAAGAGTGATTATTGTATAGAAATTAATTTGAGAATGTCTAGCTACCATACTAATGATTAAGAATGTATAGCAGCAACTGAACTCTTGAGGGACAATTTTAAGGAAAGGGGCTATAGCACAAGGGAAGTGGAAAACAGATTATAAGAAGCATATGCTTTGAGATGTACATATGGGACACCTTTTTTGAATAGGCAGACACAACATAAAATCAAAGTATGCCCAAATAGATTTAGATGTGGTTTTTCCCTTAAATTTAGTAGTAATGTGCAATCTATTTGTAATGTTGTTAGATGTAATTGGTCCATTTTAAGATCTGATGATAAGATTAAGGAAATTGTGTGAGAAGAACCTAGGTTCATCTTTATGAATAATACTACCCTTAAAAGAACTTTGCTATAGACCCTTTAAGAAGCAAGTTAAGTCAGAGCTGAGGGAAGGTACCTTCCTTTTTAGAAATTGCAGAGCCTGTCATTTTATTTCAGGTTTGAACTTTTCTGTGCATCTGGTTACAGGCAAAACATATAGGTTTCAATTTTATGCCAATTGTAAATTAGAGAATTTAGTTTACTTGGCTACCTGTGTAGATTGTACATCATTCTACATAGGTAAATCCAATCAGAACCTTAAAGAACGGGTTCTCCAACACTTAGGAGATATTAGGAATAAAAATAGTACAAATGCTTTGTATAAGCATGTTAATGACAACAATGGACATACTTTTAGGTTTACAGTGGTGGAAATTGTTAGGAATGGCCTCAGAGGAGGGGACCTGGTTAATAAGACTGAATGTAGGGAGATGAACTGGATAGCTACTTTGTAGGGACATAGGGCACCAGGTTTAAATTACACCATACCTATGAAACCTGCCTTGAAGGTGAGGCTATTGCATCACTGGTTTTTGGTTCTTTTAAATATCTGGAGTGTTTGTCTGTATTTTATGTTAGGATCTGATGAAACACATTTGTGAAAGCGCTTTTCCTGTGTCATAATAAAACAGTTTGTTTTTACTATGTGTTCATGACTTCTATGCCTAGAGCCTTGGTGGACATACTGAGTTTCTGTGGATTTATAGTATTATTACAGTCTGTCCTTAAATCGTTGGTTTGGTTTTAACTTTTGCAAGAATATATAATGTAGTAGCTTGGAATATCTCCTGAAACCAAACAATTAATACAGTGTTGTACCATCTTCAACACTTATCATGGCGATACAAAATAAGAAATGACAGTGTGTGATGCACCAGAACATGAATAGGGGGCAAACATTTGTTTCAGGTCACATTCATTCTCATGATCAAACCACACCCGCCATGGGTAAATCCTGCTTTATCCACACATAGTCATGCAAAAGTGCTAAAAAATATGCTGAGCAAACTGTATTTTGTCCTGGATTTTATCCAAGTTTATTATGAGCAGGAGAAGCTGAAGTATAATATCTACAAAGAGATAAAATAAAAATATCACACAATATATATAATACTTGTACACAGAAATGCATTCTCTTTAAAATATTTCTTAATTTTTTATCTGCATCTTAGATCACCTAATCTACTAACATAAATGGCTTTCTGTTTGCATGTTTGTATTTCCAGGCTAATCCTGCAGGTACACAGTAGTATCTTGCCTTATCTTTTCTGGAGGAAAGGAGGACTGTCATCCGTTTATGTTTGCATGTTTGCTTTTCCAGGCTATTCCTGCAGGTAAACGGTAGTCTCTTGCATTAGTTTTGTTGCAGGAAATGAGGACTGTCATTAAAGATACAGCTGCTCCTGATTTCAAATAAAAATGTTTAGGCATCATTCTAGGAAACCATAAATGAGCTACAATAAGGCATGGATTATGTATATCCTAATGATGTATCTGTTGTACCTGGATGGGCTGTTGTACGACTATAACCCATATATTGAGTATATCCACAAATCACAGTTGAGTCTCTTAAATTTTCAAGGGTGAATAAGATTAAGTTTAAGCCCAAAAAAGACAACTAAAATACTACTGATCTTTGAAGCTTTAAATCAGTCAATTCCCAGATCAGATCCATGCCATAACATATGTGAAGTGCTTCAAAATTAGGATATTTAATGGTCAACTTGTGATTGCATTGGCATAATGCACACACGTTAAAAATGGAAATGCCCAACAGAGCTTGGGACCAGTAGTGACTCGGATGAGCCCTATCTATTTATTGGGGACCAAGACATGCATTAACATACAAATAAGTATGTTGAATATAATGTGAAACTACAAAAAAATACTAATCCCTATAGCAGAGCAAGCTCGAAATTTGGCACTGACAGAAAGGCTTCCAAACAGTGATACGATGTGAGAGAGTACTCATTAATAAACAGCCTTTTAAGGTTCTTTAAGAAAAAGCCACATTTTGGAAAATGTATCTTAGACTACAAAGATGCAAGTTTATACATAAAGAATACAGAAAGTAATATAAGAAAGTTTGGTTGCAAAAGAAAGTCACTTAAAATGTAAAAAAAAAAATCTTAAGAAGCTATAAAGCTAAGTTGTACAATTAAGTCATTTGATTAAACTAGTTTACAAAAATGTCAGGTCCTAGAGGTAAAGTTTACATAAAATGCTAGATGCTGAAAGCAATTCTAGCTCTGAGAGACCAGAATCACTCACCAAGAATAAAAACCTCCTACGTGTAAAATGTAACTTAATGCAATAAGAACAATTTATCAGGGATTTTCTTCCTAAAAGTAATGGTCTGCATCATTACTTCTTTTGCTAAATAAGTATATTATCTGTGACATTGTTGGATTTCACATAAGGGACGATATTTTATTTACTGCAGAAATAAAATGTCTGTACAATGTCGGCTATATGGACTGCTAACCCTTAAGTATTGGTTCTGGGCACACAGTGTTATTGTTTATTGCTAATATAATCTGTCAATTTGTTTCCGAGATCTGAATTCTATTTTGTTGTGAGTTCTGCTGGAGTTTTTTTTTTTTAATTAATAAAAAAATTTTAAACTTTGTTAAAAATTCATGATAATCATTCTTTTACAAATATACACAAAAAAACAACAAAATTACTATGACTTCTTGTAAATAATCTGCTTTGATATTACATACTAAAAATGTAAATGCTAACAAAATTTGTTTTTGTTGCCAGTAATCCATAATTTTAGGGTCTGAAAATATTGTCTTCACATAAATGACATGTATGCCTCAAAGTATTTGCTGGTCTAACCCAGAAGTAGCTGTGGTAAAACAAGTCAGTAGGGATATACTATTAAGGAATTCCCTGTGCAAGTCTTTCCCTGGGATTCAGCAAGCAGCCGTGCAGAAATAACTTATTCCTGCACGGCAGGAACCATTCCTGTGCAGCACAGCAGTGTGCCTTGTATATTCATGAAGGTGTGCTGCCTGTGTTCGTAAACGGACAAGGAGCTGTATACGAGAGCAGGGGTTGTGTCTGAGAGCAGAGCTCTCACAGCACACATGCCCCTGCACTCCAGAATTGCCTTTCGGCAATTAAAATGAGCGAGAATGCTCATAACACCCCCAACCTGTCAGGAAAACAAAAGTGGTCAAAGGCAAAAGGGACAAATATCCCACCATACCATGAAGCAGAAAGCTGATAAAAGTACAGAGTTTAGCATTATCAGGGATATTCTTAAGGGTATAGCTAAAATAACATAACAAAACTTTTTTTTTTTTATAAATGCAATAGAGATTAAGCAAGCTGCATGGGTGTGCCCATTGCTTAGCTGCACTTAGGCCATTTTAAGCAGCACAAGAAGTTAAATATCAAGAGACATCAAAAATACACAGTATTGCAATAGTGTAGTGGTTACAGCATGCGCTTTATAGCCAGTCATTCCTAGTTTGATCGCCACTGTAATTCACATTTTTAATGTGACAGCAATGCATAAACAATTTTTCTTTGTATTACCTACTAAATAACATATATTTGTTAACTGGAGTACTGCATTAGTAAAATGAAAAAGTAGAATCCGGTCTGGCAGCAAAAGAAAGCCATTTTAATTAAAATATTCCAAAGTACAACAAATAAAAAGCAATAATCCATGTAAGCGCTTTCGTTTGTCACACTGACAAACTTCTTCTGACAATAAGAAACATCACTTCCTTCTGTTAAAACCATTTGAAATTCCCTCCTTTTAATACTATTGGTCCATTTTGCAAAAAAACTTGATGTTAGCAAATTGACAGCAAATTCACCCTCCCACCTTAAACACACACGACAAAAGCATATCTAAAAGGTGTAGTCATATAAATAAGCTGAATATACCTCAAATAATTACATTCTAAAACCACTGTAAAACCTTAAGAATATAATAAACAACCCAAATATTGAGAGTACGTGTAATACCTACATAAATAGTTATAAATGTAAAATAAAATAATGAAAAATTATGACCACAATATGCTGAACGCACACATAGTTTGGTGGTATATAAATGTATATGTTTTATGTATGAAATATAAGTATGATTAATAAGTATAATACTAATAATAATATAACATATAATAGTACATATAACAAGGTATAATAGCCATTATGAATATTGATGATGAAAAAATAAATAGAATATATTATCTCTCCAAAGATTTTAATTTTAATATGCTGTTAAAGGGAAAGACTCATTCAGGTCTGGCCAAAAATGTGCGCACAGGCCAATTTGCCACCCCAGTTTCATTTTTTCTAAATGGGCTGGCCATGCTCCGCCCCCCCCCCATCATTGTTTTTTAAAATATCTAAAACAGTGAATTTGAACTGATGTGTGGGGTTTAAGCAAATGTGCTTTGCTAAAGCATTATTTTCAACTTTGTCTCTAATAGCTCTAAGATGTTCACCCATCCTTTCTTTCAATTTCCTTTCTGTTTTCCCCATATAAAATGACACACAATGGGTACACATAGCACAATAAACAACCTTTTTGGAAAAACAACAAAATCTACCCATGATCTTTATATATTGCCCATTTACAAGAACCCCACAGGTTTCTAAAATAAGGTTACAAAATTTACATCGACCACATTTATACACGTAGCCTTGACGGCTGTTATTAAAAGTAGTCTCAAAACATTTCTTGAGGTTATAACCTTTTTTGTACACAGTGGGGGGATGTATATCTATTTTATTCCTGAGCAAAGAATCATTCAACAAAAAAACCCAATTTTTCTCTAAAATAGATCTAATAGCAGAGCTATCGGAATTAAAGTTGGTAACAAAACTACACTTAAAATTGCGATTAATAATATTATTGTTAGTAGAAGTAACCGGATTGTTCTCTGCGTTGGGTATTGTTGAATGTTCATTATCATTATTGCTTGGAATAAAAATATTAGGGTTTGTTTCTTGCACAATCGTTTCATCTAACAAGGGTTTAAAGTGACCGATCCTTCTCCTGGTGCGAACCTCCTGTATAACATCATCCACCAAAGAAATCGGGTAACCTCTGTGTAAAAACATGGTTTTTAGAAGTTCACATATGAAGTCATCCCATTTAGTGACCATTCTAGCTGCCCTCACGAATTGTCCCTTTAGGACAGCTCGTTTCTCTGTATGTGGATGGCAGCTTTCATTGTGCAAAAAATTATTACTGTAGGTTTCCTTGCAGAAGATTTTTGATATACAGGAATTAGTTTCATAATCTTTTCTCGATAGAACATGTAAGTAAGAAATCTGGTTAAAATCCTTAACAGCTGTAAATTTTAAAAAATAAGTAGTTTGATTAATGTAATTCACAAAGTCATCAATTAATGTACTTCCACCATTCCACAAAATAAATATGTCATCTAAAAAGCGTAGGTATATCTTACAGTACTGAAAAAATGTAGATGGAAAAATGTATTCTTCCCATACACACATGACTATATTTGCGTATAATCCTCCGCATGGAGAAACCATAGCTACTCCCTCATTCTGTAAGAATAATTTACCGTTGAACATTATAAAGTTGTTTTTAAGTACAATGTCCAGCATTTGTTCATACAGGTTGATTTTACTTTGTGTGAAGCCCCTTTTAGTCAGGAAATTATTTACCCATTTGATACCAGTCCCATGTGGTATGACAGAATATAAATAATTTACATCCACAGTAATCAATATATCTGTTTTATCAAATTGGGCTTCTTTTATCCTGGTCAGAAAGTCCCAAGAGTCTTTGCACAAGTGAGATTTTGCCATAACAAACTGTTTTAATTTTCCATCCAAGTATTTGGCTATAGGATTAATTATTGAACCTTGTGCATCGACAATGGGTCTCAGAGGTGGTTTTATAATATCCTTATGGATTTTAGGGACTCCAAACAGGACAGGTATCCTGGGATGTATTACAGTCATGTAATTTAACTCATCCATATCAATACTACTCTCAATAAAAATATCATATAAAATGCCCCTTATACGCCTGTGTGCTCCATTCATTTCATTTATGGAACTTGGGCTATAAGTATGACTGGTTAAAATTTCTTCCATGTTATGTATGCAATCACTTTTATTAAAAATAACCATACCACCCCCCTTGTCAGGTTTTATTAACCTGATATTTTTAGAATTCATTAACATTTTTCAATCATTGTTCTCAGTTCTAGTTAGATTGTACCTCATTTTGCAATATTTGTCAATAGTTCGGAGGTCCAATTCACACATTTTTTCAAAAACTTCTAAATTGTGGTGTAGTGGTGGGTTATATGTACTGGAAACATAAAATGGATTAATCATTTACATATTTGGCTGAAATAAAAAAGACAAATTTAGTTTACGAACAAATAATTTTAGATCAATAATAGTTTGAACTAGATTCTTGTTCTGATTAGGGACAAATGTTAACCCCCTTGATAACAAATCACAAATAGATGTATTAAATTCTAAACAAGAGTAATTATACGCAGTAAAATCATTTGCTCTATTAGTCAGAATTTTAAGTTCAGGGTGAATGTTAGGGCTCATTGCCTGCGACCTCGCCATGGTCCATTGTAGTTGTTGCCCCTCCCCCTGTTCATGTGGGACCCTTTCCATTGTTCACCCCTGACTGGATAGCTGTTCCTGGCTTGGGGGTTGTACTGATTTTGTTTCTGTTGTTGTATCCTTTCTGATCTCCTCAAGGGGGGATACATGTCCATGTCTATAAAAACATTTTCATTGTTATCAGTCACTTCATTCCTGTTGTTGTAAGCTTGGCCCTCATGTTGATTGACTAGAAGAGAGTTATCACTCAATTTTGAACCCCATTGCTGTGATTTTGGGGATGGGGGATATGCATTGTTGTTCTGATATGCAAATACATCACATTCAATTTTTTTTGCTTTTTCTTTCTTTAATTATATTCATTTTCTCATCTATTGATTTAAAAACTCTCTCATAGTCAAAGTTATAATGATTAAACCCTGAATCTTGTCTCTCTAATTTATCCAATTCATCAGCTTTTTTTTGTTAGAGCTTCAATGGTTTTGCAATTGCATTAATAACTAGTGTCATATACTTTGCACCAAACTTGTCAAATAATTTCAACAATTCATTATGTAGGCTTGAATTGGGTATTAATCCAGTAGGAAAACACCAAACGCGTAGCCCTTTAGGCACTAAATTCTTCCTTAAACATTCACCAAAGTAAATTGTCCATTTGCAGGCTTTTTATTTTCATTAACACATAATCCAAATTGGACAATTTGTCCTGAAAAGATTTTTGCATACTTTGTGAGAGGGTATTTACTTGTGTAAATCCAATTGTATTGTTGAGCCACGCTGTCGGCGATCTCCGCTGTGCAGAATTTGAAGGAGCATTTGTGCGTTGTTCAGTAGGTAAACTGGCCACCTTGTTAGTTATTAATGACAATTGAAAAACCATTGTAGCTCTAACAAAAAAGCTGATGAATTGGATAAATTATTGAAACAAGATTCAGGGTTTAATCATTATAACTTTGACTATGAGAGAGTTTTTAAATCAACAGATGAGAAAATGAATATAATTAAAGAAAGGAAAAGCAAAAAAATTGAACGTGGTGTATTTGCATATCAGAGCAACAATGCATATCCCCCACCCCCAAAATCACAGCAATGGGGTTCTAAATTGACTGATAACTCTCTTCTAGTCAATCAACATGAGGGCCAAGCCTACAACAACAGGAATGAAGTGACTGATAACAATGAAAATGTTTTTAGACATGGACATGTATCCCCCCCTGAGGAGATCAGAAAGGATACAACAACGGAAACAAAATCAGTACAACCACCCAAGCTGGGAACAGCTGGGCCAGTCAGGAGCGAACAACAATGGAACGGGTTCTACACGAACAGCGGGAGGGGCAACAACTACAAGGGACCATGGCGAGGTCGCAGGCAATGAGCCCCAACATTCACCCTGAACTTAAAATTCTGACTAATAGAGCAAATGATTTTACTGTGTAATTACTCTTGTTTAGAATTTGATGCATCTATTTGTGATTTGTTATCAAGGGGGGTTAACATTTGTCCCTAATCAGAAAACTATTATTGATCTAAAATTATTTGTGCGTAAACTAAATTTGTCTTTTTTATTTCAGCCAAATATGCAATTGATTAATCCATTTTATGTTTCCAGTACATATAACCCACCACTACACCCCAATTTAGAAGTTTTTGAAAAAATAAGTGAATTGGACCTCCGAACTATTGACAAACATTGCAAAAGGAGGTACAATCTAACTAGAACTGGGAACAATGATTTAAAAATGTTTATGAATTCTAAAAATATCAGGTTAATAAAACCTGACAAGGGGGGTGGTATGGTTATTTTTAATGAAAGTGATTACATACATAACATGGAAGAAATTTTAACCAGTCATACTTATAGCTCAAGTTCCATAAATGAAATGAATGGAGCACATAGGCATATAAGGGGCATTTTATATGATCTTTTTATTGAGAGTAGTACTGATATGGATGAGTTGATATGGCTGAGTTGACCTGCGGTGGTGGTGCTGCGCTAGCGTTGTCGCCTCACAGTAAGACTCTGCCTGGTTCGATTCTCAGCTAGAGCATCTTCTGCATAGAGACATGCGTGAATGGGCGTACCTTCGTTGAAGGTTGGGCATCAGGCTTGCCAAGCCAGTACGTAAAAATCAACTGCCAATCATTAGCGGACCGGAGTTCCGCTGTGGCGACCCCTAACCGGGAAAAGCCGAAAGACACAAACAAACATTGATATGGATGAGTTAAATTACATGACTGTAATACATCCCAGGACACCTGTCCTGTTTGGAGTCCCTAAAATCCATAAGAATATTATAAAACCACCTATGAGACCCATTGTTGATGCACAAGGTTTGATAACTCACAAAGCTCCCAATCAGAAGGCCACTCCACTATCTCATTCTGACCTAATAGTACTAATCACCAATCATCTAAACCACACCCCTATTACCCATCCTAATTCCATCCTCTGCACTAACTACCTCCCATTCTTACTCCTTCTCAACCTCCATTAATTTCTCTTATCTTATACTATAAACCCTCCCCATTCTCTGCTAACATCCTCCTTTATTTTTCTACCTTATCTTCTCACACTACTTACTCTCATCTAATATCTAATCTTTACCATGGCCACAACACAAAGAACTATTCTTACATACATGCTACTCTTAACTAGCACAATAGCCTCTCTAACCATACCTTATTCTCTCACCTTCTTTGAAAATCGTATTCTATTTAAACAACTATTTAAACAATACCAATAACCTAGATAATGTAACTTTACCAATGTATTCCACATTAGCTAAAACACCTAACTCCCTCCTGATAGCTCACCTCAATATCAGAAGTATCAACAATAAAATTTCCCACTTGCATGCACTCCTAGATCTGAACTCATTTGACATTTTATGTCTCACAGAAACATGGCTAAAACCTACTACACTAAACCAGGAAATTACCCCTCCAGGTTATAATATCCTTAGACACGACCGCAAAACCAAAAAAGTTGGAGGTATAGCTATTATCTATAAAGCTAATCTCCAAGTTTCCCTTTTTAACAAGATTCCATCATTAGACACCAAATCCGAATCGTTATCAACCAAACTCCAAATAAACAACTCAAAATCTATCTACCTTTTTTGTATGTATCTTCCCCCTGGAAACAATACTAATACTCTTGAAAACCTACTTAATTACCTATCTACCCAACTACCACAAGAGACCATTGTACTGGGTGATTTCAACATAGACTGGCTCACTTGTAGTTCCCTGACCCCAACTAACCACTTAAATCTATATGGTTTCTCTCAATTAATAAACACTCCAACTAGAATTCACAAACCTAACGGGAAAGAATCCACCCTTGACTGGATACTAACTAATAGCCACCCTAACAATTATACTCCAGGAACCCTTCCCGATAATATCAGTGACCATATGCTCACTTATATTATTAGACAAAAAGTTCACTTTCCAACTACTCATAATGTCAAAACTTCACGCTCTAAAAAATTCTTTAATCCTGATAGCTTTCTAAATTAACTAAAAGCATGTGATTGGTCACCACTAACCTATCTTGAACTTAATGAGGCTGTAACCTACTTTAACACTAACTTTCTTCAAATACTAGATCACCACTCACCTTACCGCTCTACTAGAATAAGATGCAAATCTGCCCCATGGCTAACTAAACAAACTAGGCAAAAAATGCTCCTTCGAAATAAAATATGGGCTAAATGGAGAGCTACCAAATGCCCATCTGACCACCTCCTCTTTAAACAATTGAGAAACACCACCAAAAGAGATACTCTTAGGGATAAAAAAGACTTCTACCTAAACCTCCAACAAACTTAACAAAAATTTTGGTCAGGTATTAACAAACTTCTTCAGCCAGGAAACACTACTACTCCCACCCCATTAGGTTTCAACCAAAATAATTCCAACCAAATCCCTGATGCCTTTAATAACTACTTTACGGAAGCCATTCAATCCCTAGCCAACTCATTACCACCTTTAACTGTTTCTCCATCTAATTCCTCCAAGACTCTATCCCCAACCTTTCATATACACCCTGTTCCTACATCTCTTATACAAAAACTACTTAAACTAAAACCTTGCACCCCATCTGCTGACCGTCTCCCATCTGAATACCTTAAAATTGCTGCTAAAGCCATAGCCTACCCCATATCCATCCTCATTAAGAGAACCATCTCTGAAGGCAAAATCCGTACCATATGGAAAGTATCCCACATCATCCCTCTACATAAAGGTGGAACCTCAATTGAGCTCACTAACTACCGACCTATTGCCTTACTCTCCCCATTAGCTAAGATAATGGAAAAATGTATTCACAAACTACTTGACCATCTACTACAAAATAATCTACTAGCCAACTGCCAACATGGCTTTAGACCATTCCATAGCACTACTACTGCTCTTCTCTCCTTTACTGACTCTATAAACAAAAATTGTAACAATAACTCCTTTTCCTCTGCACTATTCATAGACCTGTCAAAAGCCTTTGATATGGTTAATCATACTCTTCTTCTAGATAAACTAAAGTACCATTCTCTTGATCCACAAGCATTACAATGGTTCAAATGTTATCTTCAAAACAGACAGCAAGCTGTACTCTGGGAAAACAATCTGTCTTCATTACTTCCTGTAAATATTGGAGTCCCTCAAGGCTCTATCTTAGGTCCCCTTCTTTTTTCCATATTTATTAATGACCTCCACATGAACATACCCCAAGCCACCTGCATTCAATATGCAGATGACTCTACCTTAATCAGTACTGCTAATAACATATCTTCCCTCCAGTCCCTCACCCAAACTGCTTTCCAAAATGTTGAAAAGTGGTTCATGCAACACCGCCTTCTCAATCCTAAAAAAACAAAATTACTGCTTTTTACTCCAACTCATAAGTCACCCACTCCAATCTTCACTATAACCTCTAACAATGCTACTAACATTGCACCAGAAACTACCACCCGCCTACTAGGTGTCACAATTGATAATCATCTTAACTATGACAACCATGTTAACTCCACCATAAAGTCGGTCAACAAAAAACTTGGTACTCTCTATAGAATTAAACCCTTCCTTACCCCCTCAGCCAGGAAAACTATCGCCCAAACCCACCAGATTTCTACACTTTTCTATGCCTCTGCTATATTTACAAACCTATCTAAAAATAACATCTCCAAACTTTCTACCTGCTATAATAGCATAGCTAGATTCATCACATCCTCTCCCTTTAAAACTCACCACTGCCTTAACCTTAAACAACTAGGATGGCTAGAAATACAGGACCATATACTCTATCAACAGTTACTTATCACCCAAAAGATCCTATACCACCCTAATGACACCCCCATCCTCACTAATCTGATTTCTCCATATAAAAATCTGGCTACACTACGTTCAGCAAATAAACTCCTTGTCTCCTCAATTAAATTTAACAACAAAGCTGGTGATTCACTTTTCTCAAACACTAAAGGGAAAAACTGGAATCGGCTCCCTCCTGAACTATCTACCCTAGCATCTACCTCTCAATTCAAAAAACACATTAAAGAACATCTGAAAACTCAGTGGCTCTGTCCTTGTGCTAACCCTGACTGAAACTTTTATTTCCCTCCAGCTCATACCCTTCCCCTCTCCCCCATCTTTTGCCTCCAAATCTAGTTACTTCTCTTTTGCTTTCTTCTTAGTAATAGGATAAAATTGAAGGACTTTACTCTTTCTGCCCATTCCCTTTTTGTTTCTAATATACTTGCTTATTTATATTTAGTTTAAATTTAACATTGTCTATAGTCAACATTTTTATAACTATATTTCCTTTTTTTTTCATTTTACCAATGTTACCACTGTACAATTAGTTTATATGGCTTTGTTATACATTTTTTTTTTCTTTTAACATTGTTATTGTTTTTGCTTGGAGCTTTTTCTCCCCGGGCCTCTACTGAAAATGGACATATATCCAGCTAGACTAGCCCGGTCAACAAATGTAAAATAAAAAATAAATAACTAATCCTATAGCCAAATACTTGGATGGAAAATTAAAACAGTTTGTTATGGCAGAATCTCACTTGTGCAAAGACTCTTGGGACTTTCTGACCAAGATAAAACAAGCCCAGTTTGATAAAACAGATATATTAATTACTGTGGATGTAAAGGATTTATATTCTGTCATGCCACGTGGGACTAGTATCGAATGGGTAAATAATTTCCTGACTAAAAGGGACTTCACACAAAGTAAAATCAACCTGTATGAACAACTGCTGGACATTGTACTTAAAAACAACTTTATAATGTTCAATGGTAAGTTATTCTTACAGAATGAGGGAGTAGCTAAGAGTTCTCCATGCAGAGGCCTAAATGCAAATATAGCCATGTGTGTATGGGAAGAACAATACATTTTTCCATCTACATTTTTTCAGTACTGTAAGATATACCTACGCTTTTTAGATGATATATTTATTTTGTGGAATGGTGGAAGTGCATTAATTGACTCTGTGAATTACATTAATCAAACTACTTATTTTTTAAAATTTACAGCTGTTAAGGATTTTAACCAGATTTCTTACTTAGATGTTCTATTGAGAAGATTACGAAACTAATTCCTTTATCAAAAATCTTCCGCAAGGAAACCTACAGTAATAATTTTTTGCACTATGAAAGCTGCCATCCACATACAGAGAAACGAGCTGTCCTAAAGGGACAATTCGTGAGGGCAGCTAGAATGGTCACTAAATGGGATGACTTCATATGTGAATTTCTAAAAACCATGTTTTTACACAGAGGTTACCCGATTTCTTTGGTGGATGATGTTATACAGGAGGTTCGCACCAGGAGAAGGATCGGTCACTTTAAACCCTTGTTAAATGAAACGATTGTGCAAGAAACAAACCCTAATATTTTTATTCCAAGCAATAATGATAATGAACATTCAACAATACCTAACGCAGAGAACAATCCGGTTACTTCTACTAACAATAATATTATTAATCGCAATTTCAAGTGTAGTTTTGTTACCACCTTTAATTCCGATAGCTCTGCTATTAGATCTATTTTAGAGAAAAATTGGGATTTTTTGTTGAATGATTCTTTGCTCAGGAATAAATTAGATGTACATCCCCCCACTCTGTACAAAAAAGGTTACAACCTCAAGAAATGTTTTGAGACTACTTTTAATAACAGCCGTCAAGGCTACATGTATAAATGTGGTCGATGTAAATTTTGTAACCTTATTTTAGAAACCTGTGGGGTTCTTGTAAATGGGCAATATATAAAGATCATGGGTAGATTTTTTTGTTTTTCCGAAAAGGTTGTTTATTGTGCTATGTGTACCCATTGTGTGTCATTTTATGTGGGGAAAACAAAGGAAACTGAAAGAAAGGATGGGTGAACATCTTAGAGCTATTAGAGACAAAGTTGAAAATAATGCTTAAGAAAACACATTTGCTTAAACCCCACACATCAGTTCAAATTCATTGTTTTAGATATTTTAAAAAACAATGATGGGGGGGCGAATGGCCAGCCGATTTAGAAAAAATGGAATTGGGGTGGCAAATTCACCTGTGCGCACATTTTTGGCCAGACCTGAATGAGTCTCTTTCACTTAACAGCATATTAAAATTAAAATCTTTGGAGAGATAATATATTATATTTATTTTTCCATTATCAATATTCGTAATGGCTATTATACCTTGTTATATTTACTATTATATTTTCTATTTTTTTTATTTTATTTTTATTTAACATTTGTTGACCGGGAAAGTCAATTATTATTAGTATTATACTTTTATTATTCATCACTTGTATTTCATACATAAAACATATACATTTATACACCACCAAACTATGCGTGCATTCAACATATTGTGGTCAAAATTTTTCATTATTTTACATTTATAACTATTTATGTAGGTATTACACGTACTCTCAGAATTTAGGTTGTTTATTATATTCTTAAGGTTTTACAATGTTTTTTGAATGCAGTTATTTGAGGTATATTCAGCTTATTTATATGACTACACCTTTTAGATATGCTTTTGTCTTGTGTGTTTAAGGTGGGGGGGTGAATTTGCTGTCAATTTGATGACATCATGTTTTTTGCAAAATGGACCAATAGTATTAAAAGGAGGGAATTTCAAATGGTTTTAACAGACGGAAGTGATGTTTCTTATTGTCAGAAGAAGTTTGTCAGTGTGACAAACGAAAGCGCTTATCTGGATAATTGATTTTTATTTATTGTACTTTGGATTATTTTAATTAAAAGGTTTTCTTTTGCTGCCAGACTGGATTCTACTTTTTCGTTTTACTTGCTTTTGTGTGGCTCTTATTGCAAGTTTAGAGTACTGCTTTAGGTCCAGATGTGAGGTGTCAGTTTAATAAAGTTATGAAATCCCCATATAAACACAAGTGCCCAATACAGTATAGTCACTCATGAATAAATGTAATGAAAGCATATTGGGGAATGTCAGAGACAGTAAACAAATTTATAATATGTAATGAATGATGAATCAATGCCATACAGCAGATAGTCTATAAAATGAAAAATAAGCAGTTCTAAGCATTGCACAGCTCTGCTTACCAGGTGTAAATATGACTGCTAAGCAATGAGTAGCCCAGCTAAATGGATTTGCCCATTGGTAGGCAGTGCTGAATCTTCCCCTTTAAGCAATGCCAACCTTAGCTAATCAGGTTTGTCCGTAGTTTAGCTTAGCTCAGCATATTCAAAACTATCCAGTCATGGCAAAGGGCAGGAAATCAGCTGTATTTAAATCCCACAGGCAGAAATACAGCTCATAACTGGTTGCATCTTCCCACTGTAGGCAGAATGGCCGGAGTCAGAGAGGGTATGCACTTCCGTGCACAGCGCTGGGGCATCCAGGAGTCTAAGGAAATGTAGGACTCCTGGTAAAAAAACGTGATGAGAGACTGATGCAGGGCCAGTACCAAGGCTCCCAATATAAAGCGGAAGCCTGGGACCATCTCGTCTGTGACCTCACCAGTGCCACTGGTATCCCTCAGACTGGTGGGAAAGTCAGGCACCACTATGCCGACTTGAAACAGAGGAAGAGGGAGCTCTTGGACCAGTGGGTCCAAGAATCAAGTCAGAGGGGTGATGTCCCAGCAGTGTGTAAGTATTCACACCAGTAACTGTTTAATAATGTCCAGCCTGTGTATATGATGGATAAGTATGCTAAATATTTCTCTATTTCCCTTACAGCTGCAGCTGAGTGGGCTGTGAATCAGGAAGCCCATGCAAGTAGGCTGCAAAGGCTGCATTGCGAGGCTGGTGAGTAACAATTCTGCTTGTAGTAGTCATACCAAATAAATATAAAAGTAGTACAAAGTCAGCTGCCAGTATAAATCTGTTTTGTTTATGGGTTCTATGGAATAAACCAGACAATATGACAGTAATAGTCCCATATAGGTCGTATTTAAATAAAAGTAACTGCCTGGCAATAAAGCTCTAAATCCTGGACTGGTTGTGTTTACTCTGGTATTGTATGGCATTTTTAGAGTTGCATTCTCTGAATAGTAATGTTGTATTAACCTCTGTTACCCAGACTGTGCTACATAATAAAAATGTCTAGGAATGTCTGTATAAGACTGTTGTAATTACAAGGTCAGATTGCACAACCGAGAGAGACTTAGACAGAAAACACTAAAGCAATAGACAGCAATATTCAAACAGCACACTCTGCTGACACTCAAATTGTGGTATTTTTATCAGACCCAGCCATGGTTTGAATCCTGGGAGAGGTAGTAAGCTGTATGCATAATCATACCTCTCAACAGTATGCATCCTATCAGAATGTCCAGATAACTTTCTCATATTTTCTGCCTGTTCCCCTGTCCCCGTGGCAAATAGTGGGATTATCTCCGATTTTTAGTAAGCAAATAATGACACACATTTGATTTTCAGACCTTAAAACCTTCAGAAAATGTATATGAAAACAAATGCTGTCACTCTATCAGCCCTCCATGTTTATGAGAGCAATATTCAAAATATGTCCCTAGTTGTACATCCATGTTGTCAATCTTTGACCAGAGTGTGTGCAAAAAGAGATTGAGAGGTATGTGTATAATATTAACTCGGAATCTGTGAATATGTGTATAAACAGTTAGGTAGTGTTAACAAACATTCCTTCCACAGGTATACCAGGTAAGAGATGTAGAATTTAGCTGCAAGACAGTTGAAGGATACACATGTTTACAAACAGACCACTGGCCAAACCAAGGCCATAGGATAGTGTAATAATACCAGTATCTTAATGATTAGAGCAATGATCATTAAAGTTGTGAGAACTACAAGGATATACAAGTTGTTAATTGACATCTCCCCCCCTCACTATATCTGCAACAATAATCTAAATACACAAATCAATGGGTATGTTTACACCAAACCTACTATTGGGACATATGTCCTATTGTTCAATAAATATTGAAATGTGATTCTATTAATATTCCATGTTGAAATACTGTCATTGGTGGCCTGTTGCTATCAATGTAACCTGCATGCCGTTGTAATGGCCACTGTGGTTACACATATGCATGTGTTCTGTTTGTTATGCAACTGTTCCAAATCTGGTGTTTTGGTTAATGGGAATATCTATGCATGCTGTTATAACAAATCCTGGATTGTGTTGTATATTACTAACCCACATATGTTTTAAAACTGCACCACCATAGCACATTTGGGAAGGCTGGTCCCAGTGGATCCACCTCTCCCACCTTATCTGGCCATGGCACCGGGCTCCAGGATATCTGGGACCCACCTCAGGACCTGCTCATCCAGTGGTCCTGCACCACCTTTGAGTGGAACTGCCTCAGGGGATGGGGCTTGCCATCCTTCCTGGAGTGGGCTCAGACAGGAAACTGTCACCTGTAGTCGGGTCCAGGGATTAGTGCATAGCATGCTCTGAAGGGAGTTTGGAGATCAGCTACACTAGATTGAGGACCCCATGGCACATTTAAAGGGTCAGGCTACCCCTCCTAACCTGCCCCTATTACAACCACCTTTTGGGACACGAAGATGCAGTGGTGACTTCCCATGGGTGGGGACCTCAGTCCCACTATTTCCATTTGGGGGCTCATGGGCTTCTGATGTCCAAACTCCCCTCTTCATCCAAGGTGTTTACCCCTCCACATGTGTCATATACCACCCCTGTATGCTGCCTTGTCTGTCTTGTCTGTCTTCCTACCCAACCTACCTCCCCAAATACACCTACTATCCTTCCCCAACATCCTCCTCTCACCTAAAAAAAAAAGAAAGCAATCTGTTCTCAAAAAAAAAAAAAAAAATTGCCCCATACATAGCTGTTCATTTTGCACACATGTCCACTGGACACATGTAATCTGGTCCAACTGGCTTCACAACATATTATTGTTGTCCTCACCCATCTCTCAGGGGTTTGAGTGTCCAAATCTACCTCCAAATTCAGTATATATACACAGCTGTTGCAGAAGAAATGCACAGCTATGGACCTTCCCTACACCCATCCTGCACATCCCTAGCAAATTTCCCTATTGTTTTTCCCTCTGCTTGCCCTATTTTTCACCACTTTCCTATCACCCCTTTTTACTTTTAAAGAAATTAGCATGGGGGTAAGTGGGAGTAAGCACTTTTAAGCATTATTAAGCAGGTTTAAGCCTGTTTGCCTGGCAGCAATCAATGGCAACACAGATTAAGCACTTTTATGGCTGTCTGTAAGCATATTCAACCAGAAGTTAGCATTGCTTACTGCCGCACAAACCCACACAGACCCACTTACAACTGCTTAAAAGTGCCTTAATCACTCTGTATACAACAGCACTTTCTCTGCCCAACAACAAAATAATCAGTCCTTGTAAATCTCTAACCCAGGACTATGCACACCATAGGCACAGTGATTTACCAACAAGCCATTTGAGCTGTTTATAAATGCGATGTTTTCTTAAACACATCATGCAGCACTGTCATGCAACAGTAGGGAAATGTATTTATATATATATATATATATATATATATATATATATATATATATATATATATATATATATATATATATATCTAGATAAACATATGACCAAATGCACTGTTAATGGGGGTGAAGGGGCCCAAATTAGCAATCTCTTGTAATTATTGCCATTTCCCCTTTCTCCACAGCTGAACAAATTTGCCTTGCAACACAATAACCAGCACTTGCAAGTTTTGAACTCAGGATGCTGCACAACATACCCACAAGAAGTTAACAGTAACCAGTTGATTGATTTCTTTAAGCCAGAAGAAGAAAATATGAGGGCTTCTATTCTACAACAACAAGAAGCCCTTTATAAGCTTTTAGACTAGAAATTGTAGACCATGCTTTGAGTACGGTATTGGATGGTATTTTGGTCTATGAAAGGCAACTGCTGCAGCAGAAGCGCAGCAAAATTGACAGAGATACAAAAGATTTTAGGGAAAGCCATGTCTTCACTTGGCCTAGAACAAATCATGGTTTTGGACAGTGAACTGGTGGTAGAGCTAATATGGTTAGTGTCCCTAGAGGTATCCAGCCGGGAAACAATGATGTTCCTGGCAGTAATGCTACAAAGAGAAAATGTCTATGTACATCCTGTAGTGGCTTCTAGTTGTAATATCACTCACCTGCTGCCTTGTCATTTAGAAAAGGCAGGTTCTGTTAGCACTTTGGTCATTGAGAAGGAAATGGAAGGCCCTCACCTATGTTCACCTTCACAAATACTTTTGCAGAATGAACTGCCTTTGAATAACAATGATACTATCACTAATGTACAGCACACGAATCAACCAGCAGTTGCACCAAAATCTTCTCAAAATATAAGAACTAAAAATGACTGTGCTCAATCTAATGTTATGGGTTTTCCTCAGTTCCCCCTTCCCATTTCTATGGAGAAGGGGGTGAAGAGACACCGCTCTGTCAGCCGTGGCAGATCGAAGTGGAAAGTCTCAATAGAGAGGCAGTCAAATCAGTCTCTCAAAAAGATGTGGCAACAGATGGGGACGGACTAGTCTGGAATATGTCAAAAAGAACTCTAGATATTGATGAATTTAATGTACTTAACAAAGGCCTGAATTTTATTCCTGCTAATAACAATAATTTAATAGCTGTATTAACTGATGTGAGGATGTTTCTTAGGAATGTCATGATACAGTATGAATTTGGAAACTGTGTTGGTGAACATAAATTCCTTTTCAAGAAACCCAGTACATATATGCCCAATAATTACCCTTTGATAGATGCCTTTTATAGATTAGTTGAAGATGATTTACGTGTTTTTTTTTTATGGAGAAGACAGTTTTAATAAATGCCAAAAGAAGGTTAAAAAGACAAATTTCACTATTAAAGACAGGAATGCTATGTGTAGATTACAAAACGACCCTACTATAGTTATCAGACCTGTGGACAAAGGTGGCCCTGTAGTGATTATGGATCAAGAGGGCTACCGTGAAGCTATGACTAAGATGTTGAGTGATGATAAATATTATCAAATGATAAGTAGAGACATTGTAGATGTAATTAAGTATAAGATGTCTTCTTTGATCTAAGACTTGGTCAGGAGTTTTGATATCACACAAGAACTAGGTAGGTTTCTAGAAGTAGAGTTACCCCATGGTTCCCATCATACAGGGTTTACCTAAGATCCATAAAGATAGTTTGAACCCACCGATGAGACCTATTGTTTCCGATAAGGGGTGGTGCACCGAACCCTTTTCCATATATGTTGAGAAGGTCCTCCGACCAGTTTTGGATAAAAACATTACTGTCCTCAAAGATACCAAACAATTTTTGTTAGATTTTATATAGTTTTACCAATACATATACCTTGACCTCGGACATGTTTTTGTAACACTTGATGTACAATCTCTATTTACTGTCATTCTGAATGAACTAGGTGTTGGTTAAGACGTATTTGACTAAACACAGTAGTAGTGAGAGTAAACATAGATTTAACATGTCTCTTTCTGGAAGTTATTTTGGAAAACAATGTATTTATTTAAGAGCAGGACTTTTTCATCCAATGTGATGGTGTAGCTATGGGCACTTCATGTGCCAATAGCTACGCTAACATGGTCCTGGCTTTATGGGAGGAAGATTGTTTATTTAACACTGATGAGTTTAAGAAACGTGTTATTTTACCGTCGTTTTGTTGATGACGTTTTTCTGTTATGGAAAGGTAAGGCAGATGATCCAGAATTATTTGTACTCTACACAAATGGAATGACAGACTATCTCAAGTTTACACACAAGTATTCTAATAGTTATAGTGAATATTTGGATGTGTATGTAGAAAAGATCATGGATGCCTATGCTAATACTGGAGTTTTTAGGAAAACATGTCATAGGGACACTCTTTTACATAGGCATAGTATGCACCCCCCTTACTACTTTAAAAATATTATAAGAGGGCAAGGAATGAGGATTTCACGACTTAATGCTACAGATGCAGGTTATCAACATGAGTTGGCTGACTTTAAAGATAGACGTCTAGTTAGAGGCTATAACAAACCAGATATTGAAAGAGGCCTCGTGGACCTTGACTCAGTCAGAGAAGATAGAGCTGCCCCATATTTCTCCAATAAGGTCATACCTACTAGAATAATGAGGCAAGAACCCTTGGGTGTTAAGATACCCATGTTTTATGCTACTGATAATGGGGCGATTTGTGATATTATTAACAATCATTGGAAGATCCTCACTACTAGTGGTGACCTTAGGAACATCGTTGGTGAAAGACCTACGTTTAGATTTAAGAATAAACTTAACCTTAAAAGAATATTATGCCAGACTATACATAGTAGTGTTCCTAGTGGCACAGCAAAAAACACCCCTTGGGGGCAATGTCATTTTTGTAGTTTCATCAATACTAGTGGTTGTTTTATCCATCCAGATACTGGCAAAATATATGGGTTTAAAATAGATGCGCACTGTGATACTGCACATGTCGTTTATTTAGCTGAGTGTAATCTATGTTCCTCCTTTTATATTGGGAAGACCAGTAAAATGTTCTGTTCTAGAATAAGGGAACATCTTTATGCTATTAGGGTGCACTACGTCAATAATGCCTTAGCTAAACACGTCATGACTTTAGGTGATGACCATACTTTTACTTATGGTCATAGATGTAGTCTTACCCATTGTTAGACAAGGTGACATTAGAAATGGTACTGAGAAAAAGGAGGTTGGTTGGATACTAAAGCTTAGAGCCAATAGGGGTAGGGGGCTAAATGAGAGGGCATCTCTCAAGCCCATACTGAAATCTCACAGATAGACTTTGAGGATGGTCGATCTTTTAGACATCAGCCCTTTACTGTTTCTTTTGTTATATATTGCTTGTCATTCATCAGAGTGACAAGATTGTTTTATCATTATATGTGCTGTCTTTTGATGTCAGTGCTTATAGATTTTTATGTCGGTTATTATAACATAATATTGCTAGCATTTTTTAACATGTCTTAATTCATGATATTATATTCTGATGTCTGGTTTTCCATTTTTCTGATATTGTCTGCTTCCAGGAGTGTTTCTTATATCTGTTTATTTTATATGTAGTAATATTCAAGAGTGATATGGCTCTCTCAACATTATTATTGTCTTTTCCATTCTATTTGGATTTTAAAATACATATCATTAGCAATGTAGATATTTTTATTAATGTATGTCAATTATGGTATAATGTTCTTGACATATGGGGACTGTTTATCAATTATTAACTTTTGCTATCAAATCTGCATATATCCCTTTTTTTATATGTGCCTAATTAAGCATGGTCGTGTTTAATAAGTAGTGTTAGTATTTATTCTATTGTCTTGGGCTCATATTTTATGTTTTTGTAAGTTTTTATGAGCATATTTGTATATATGCTGTACAGAATTTATATCTTGTTTGTTTACACTATATAGCCTATTATGTCACAGTTAGCTGTAGACTATATAAGGTGTGGCTCTCAGTGGTGAAAGTTCTTGGTCTGATGAAGCAGATGTGAAAGCGCTCACCTGTGTACACCATTAAAGTGTTTTGTATCTTATCACTGAATGTGTTTGTTCGTGACAGGAAAGGTAAAGGGACAACACCCACATGATGTAGTCATTTATAGTAGTGGGTTGCAGTGACATTGGCTTTTGGAAGTATTACACAGCTGGCTGCATGGAGTTAGCAAGTGGGGAACACCAGTTGGTGCAGAGGCCATCATCTGATCATGAGCATCACCTACAAAAGCCATGCTGCAACCTATTCAAACCAGCTCAATCCCTGTAGTGGAGAGAGAGAGAAAAGAAAACAATAACACTAAAAAAATATTACTACAAACAAAAAATAAAAAACACCAACCGAGGAAGCTATCCTAGTGGTACACTGAAGAGAGCATAATAATAAAACAGGTATGTGAAACATGTATGCATGTAATTGAATATAGTACTTGGTCTGTAACGATAGGATAGATGATGTTGAAAGATTTATATGTGCCTTCAAGATTTGTTGCTGTAATGATGTCCTGCTGAAAAACTGCTATGGACATAGCATCTGGCCCTGTGGACAGAATGACAAGATGTAAGCCATCATAGTGTTTGTTCTGTTCTTTCAAACATGTATATTAGTCTGGCAAATAGCTGAAGGTGGAGGTAATAAACTCATGATAGACACATGAGTGTCAGACCCCACCACCTTCAGAACAGTCATGCTAATGTGAAATGTATCATGCACAAACGTCATAGGTTTGTAACAGGCTTATCTACGCTCCAACCCTATGTATTCCCCCTAATGTTGGGCAGTGTCCACATTTGACACTCGGTTTTGTAGCAAGCCAGAAAGGTACAGCACTGGAAGAAGGAGGTTCAGAGTGTGGAACTGATGTCTGAAGGCACTCTCTCTCTCGATATATATATATAGACATGTATGTCTACATATATACAGACACAGATATATATATATATATATATATATATATATATATATATATATATATATATATATGTATGTGTGTGTGTAGACACATTTTCCCTATTGTTGAATGACTGTGCTGCATGATATGTTTGAGAACACATCACACATCTGCAACTCAGATGGCTTACTGGTAAATTGATGTGGCTATGGTATGCAGGGTCCTTGGTTACACACTTGTAAGGGCTGATAATGTATTTCCTGGTCAGAACAAGGGCTGTTTGGTACAGAGTGATTAAGGCACCTGTAAGCAGTTGTAAGCAGGTGCAAAATGGACAGTTAGGTATGGTGTGAAATTTGTGTGGGAACAGATTGCCCTTTATTTGATAAGGTGAGAGTGGGATATTAGGGAAGGATAGTTGGTATATATGGGGAGGTGGGTTGGTTTAGAAGACAGACAAGACTTTGAAGACAGCATACAGGGGCAGTATATGACATATGTGGAGGGGTGAACACCTTGGATGGGGAGGGGTGTTTGGAAATTGGAAGCCCATGAGCCCCCAAATGGTAACAGTGGGACTGAAGTCCCCACCCATGGGCAGTCACCACTGCACCTTCACGGCCCTGAAGGTGGCTGTGCTGCGGGCTGAGAAGAAGGGGCAGGCTGAACCTCTACTTGTGTCACGAGGGGCTCAAGGTGGTTTAGCAGATCCCACAATTCTCTGCAGAGCTCCCTATGCACCAGACCCTGGACCTGAATTCAGGATACAGGATCCTGTCTGTGCATGCTCCTGGGGGAGGTACAAGCACCATCCCCTGAGGTGGTTCCACCTGAAGGTAGTGCAGGACCAGCAGATAACAAGGACCCGGGTTGGATCCCAGACGTGCTGTGGCCTGGTGCCATGGCCAGATGAGGTGGTAGAAGTGGTTCTGCTGGGAACTGCCTTCCCAAACATGCTATTGTGTTGCAGTTTTAGAACATGTGTTGGTAGTAATAGTCAACACAATCCAGGATTAGTTATAACAGCATGCATACATATTCCCATTAACCGAAAACACCAGATTTGGAACAGTTGCATAGCAAACATAACATATGCATATATGGAACCACAGTGGCCATTACAATGGCATGCAGGTTACATTGTTAGCAACAGGCCACCAATGATAGTGTTTCAACATGGAACATGAATAGAAACACATTTCAATATTTGTTGCACAATGGGATATATGTCCCACCAGTAGGTCTGGTGTAAACATACCTACTGATGTGTATGTTCAGATTATTTTTGCAGCTATGGTGGGGAGAAGAGAGAGATGTCAATTAACAACTATTATATCCTTGCAGTATGAGGTCCTCAGAACTTTTTTCCTGTTTATGTTTTCCAGGTACCATGTCAAGAGAGCGACTCCCAGTGTTCACTCCACAGGAGAATGACATACTCATCAACTATATTGTGCATCACCATGGAACCCTCTTTGGGCATATGGGCCATGGTCCGCAGGAGAGGACTGCCCTGTGGAACGAGGTCTTCCACAGGGTAAATGCTGTTGGCTTGCATAACCGCAGTTATGAGCAGTTGCAACATCATTGCACTGACCTCATCCACAATGCCAGTCAGCTTGCTGCTGCAGTTAGGAGGGACCATCTATCCACAGGTGGAGGTCATGCCATTCAGCCCCCACTGACACATGTTGAGGAGCTCATTGCCAGCCTTGAGACACCTGCCTGCCAGCCAAGTCAAGAACCTGAAGATAGCATTGTGGATGTGGGTGCTACCCACACAATGGATGAGGAGCATGCAGGTAAGGCCCCAGGGCAAATTAGTAGACCATTGCTGCTTATCCATCTTCATCTGTAAAGTATCTTCATGAATATGTCCGATAACATAGTCTGTCGCTGCAGTGTAGTAATGAACAGATGTGCATAATCTGTAGTAGTGTGGGTTTATAATGTTGATGTACTGAAATGCTGCTCCCACCCTGTACCAATGCCACAGGAGTGGCTACTGGCATCACATCTCTCACATAACAATATAAGTCCTTCTGATATACCTCTGGGGCAGCAGCCTGTAGTTGGTGAGTATAGATGTATTTTGTTCAGGTTTTCCAATACATGGGCCATGTTATGGCCATGGTATTTGCCATGCACACATTTAACAAACCTACCCATAATGCATGCTGTACATGTTCACTTGTTGCTGTTAATTGCACTGCATCACAGTGGTCACAATTGTGGCATATCTGAAGGGTATGTAAGAGTCCTGCAGTATAACTAACAACCTGTCAGTGCAAGATGTGTGTACAAAGATAAACACAATGGTGGGACAAATGGCCTACAGTAGGGACATGTCTGAAATATTACCCTTATACAGTGGCTACAACAGTGTATATACCAGTATTACAATGGCAACTGTTATGGATCTACACAACGGCATATCACAATGCCATATTTCACAACTTTTACAACCTATAATGTGATCTTAACATGAGCAATGAATGTGTAATATGGAATCCTATGTTAGGATAACAAATATGGGTAATACATACCTTAAACACTGGAAGCATATGTGTGCACACACCCCAAATAACATATTGTGGAAGCAGCTTTTGAAGTACTGCAGCATTCACCCATCTTGAGTACGCACCTTCCATCAAGTACGGGTCCTCAATGTCGCACCAAGTAATGGTCTGCTGTCCAAGAAGTATGTCCATGACATTTGCCAACTCACCTGCAACAGAGGCAGCCTTGGCTTGCACACGTCTTTCAAACCATGAATGGATCCCATATCCAAAAGGTAGCAATCAGGAGTGGGAGATGTAGCCTTACCTCACCATTGCATATACCATAGCAAACAGTGCAGACAAGCATGTATGTGACGATTAAGTATGGGACTCCATTAATATATAAAACAAAACAGATGCCCATCCAAGATAGATGA
>NC_056726.1:1613359443-1613391943 GCF_019279795.1 Protopterus annectens | reverse complement strand
GGGAAAGGAAATGGGATGGAACACCAACACATGGGAGGACAGACACTGAATGAAAGACATGGATGGACAGGACACCCACAAAGGGATCAATGGACACACATAACACACTGGTGGAAAAGAAGGGAGGAGACAGCAGTATGTGAATGTCCACAGAGCAGGGATCACATGGACACAGACCACACATCCACACACAGCACAGTACTGGCCAGAATCATATGTTCATTGCTTCGCAGGTGTGTAGTAGGTAAATGGGCCTGATGGCTGTACAAGGCTAGTATGTGAACACTTGGCATCAGGCCACATGACAATGGTCTTCAGTGTGGCTCAGGGTTGTGGTCCCTGGAGTGGTCTCCACAGGTGGGTATTGTACTCCCCATCCACTTATCAGAGTTACTATTGTGGGTGGCCAGTGATGTGCACTGCTTTCCATGTATGTGATCTATATTCCATATCATGGACAGTGTCTGGGTTGTGAATGTCCCACACGCATGTTCTTTGACATGTGGAAGTGTACTTGAGGTCCCTGGGGCATGTTGTGTGTACAGAGTGTTATCTTCTGATGTAGCATTACTGACCTCATTTGGGGAGACCTGGCTATGGAACTGAGGTTGTGCTTACACATACATTGACAGCATGATACAGGTATTCAGTGGAGTTAGTGGTGTCTGTCCATACAGGGCATGTGTATAAGGCATGGTATTCCCTTTGTGGGTTACATTTGCAGACTCTACAGTTGTTGCAGTTGTCCAGTGGAGAACATAGCAAAAGGACCACTGTATGCATTTATTTGCCTACTGTATGGATGGAACAGGGTGTCATGTCCTTTTACTTGCTGGATAACACATAGTCAGGGGATGTTACACATCACAGTACTTTCTGATGTCAGTGGCACTGTTGTGGTCAACAGGCATGTAGTCCACTGAAATTAGACTGTGGTTACTATCTGTGAGGCAATATGCAGAAAACTTCCAATGCAGTGGTTCTTGCCTAGCCAAGTGTGTTTGTGTATGAGACATGGGTGGAGAGTGTTCCCTGAGTAATAGAAGGGTTGCCTATATTGTTCACCAATCCATAATGTCACATGTAGGGCTATGGATTGTCTACACCAGCCTCTGTTGTGTTTGACATCTGTTGTCCTTGTAAGGTGGACATTGTGACATATAGTAGGTTCTCAATATAATCATTTAGCAAAACCCACCCCACAATGCATCCTGTTATTACACAATCACAGCAACCTCCACACAGGATACTGATGACAAACACACACACCCACACTTGTCAGTACTGAAATTCAAATCCCTACCTAGCTATACATTGCTACTACAGTGTATCACATTTATTGCATGCACTAGGGAGCTTATTGGATGGATGTTGTCCCAAGATACTTCTAAGGTGAGGAACATCACCAGCCCTTGTAAATACTGGCAATGGGTTATGTAGCAGGTGAGAGATCCCAAAAATAATTTTACCCTAATCGCACATTTACATTTGTCAGGTGTGAGATTTAAACCCCTATCTAACAATCTTTACAGACCATTATTGTTACACATTTACCACATGCACCACTGATCTGCTATGCTTTAGAGTTGGCAACATATACTTGTAAGGTGGATGATATCAGCAGTACTGCTAAAGTCAGGCTCTGAGATGTGTACTCACTGTAAATGGGGCCTAAAACTTTGAGGTACACACACAAACACTTGCCACAGATGAGATTCCAACCCATACCTGTGCAGTTACTGCTATTACATTGCTTCACATTTATGGCACACACCACAGAGGTTATAGAGGTGGCCCTTTTCCAAAGGGGTATTTCAAGGTGACTGACATCAGCAGGATTTCTAAAGTAGGGCAGTGGGAAGTGTAGTGACTGTGAATGGCCTCAAAATCATTACTCACCACGCACACACACACACACACACATACACACAAACACACACATACACACAAAGTTTCACAGTTGCTATGTCTGGGATTAGAACTCCTACCTAACTAGGTATGTTACACTATAGCATTACAAAGTTATCGCAAGCTCCATGGAGCTTATAGGGCTAGCCCTTCTAAAAAAGGGGTATTTCAAGGTGACTGACATCAGCAGGCATGCTAAACTAGGGCAATGGGAGGTGTAGTAACTGTGAATGGCCTCAAAATCAATAATTTCTACACATGCACACACACACATACACACACACACAGACACACACATGCAAACAGATTTTCACAGTTTCCATATCTGGGATTAAAACTCCTACCTAACTAGTATGTTACACTAAAACATTACACAGTTATCGCATGTGCCGCAGAGCTTATAGGGCTGACTCTTGTCCAAAGGGATATTTCAAGGTGACTGACATCAGCAGACTTGCTAAAGTAGGGCAATGAGAGGTGTAGTGACTGTGAATGGCCTCAAAATCATTAATCCCTACACACACAGAGTTTCACAGTTTCCATGGCTGGGATTAGAACTCCTACCTACCTAGTATGTTACACTATAGCATTATACAGTTATTGCATGCGCCACAGAGTATACAGGACTAGCCCTTCTCCAAAGGGGTATTTCAAGGTGACTGACATCAGCAGGCTTGCTATAGTAGGGCAATGGGAGGTGTAGTGGCTCAGAATCAGTAATCTCTAAACACAGTTTTACAATTGCCATGTCTGGAATGAGAACTCCTACCTAATTAGTATGTTACACTATAGTATTACACAGTTATCGCACGTGCCACAGAGCTTATAGGGCTGGCCTTTGTCCAAAGGGGTATTTCAAGGTGACTGACATCAGCAGGCTTGCTAAAGTAGGGCAATGGGAGGTGTAGTGACTGTGAATGGCATCTCTACACACACACACACACACACACACACACACACACACACACACACACACACACACACACACAGTTTGAATGTCTGGGATTAGAACTCCTACTTAACTAGTATGTTACACTATATCATTACACAGTAATTGCACATGCCACGGAGATTATGTGGCTGATAGTTGGCCAGAGGCTTATTTCAAGGTGACTGACATCAGCATAAGTGCTAACATGGGCTATGGGAAGTGAAGTGTGTGTGAATGGGCCATAAACCATTCCTCTGGAAACACACACAACACTCAGTCACAGACAACTTTACATTTGACAGGACTGGGTATACAAATGCTAGATGAATACTGATTTGTACTATCATGTTACATAGTTATCATAAGCACCACAGACACTATAGGGCTGAAGGATACAAAAAGTAAATGTCTACAGTGATTGACATTGGCACATCATGTGATATTGGCCAATTAGATGTGTGGTGGGTAGGACAGGCCTCATGATGGCGATCTCTTTGTCACTGTCTGCCTCTCTCTTCCCCACATCTCTGTGAGTGTATGGTTGACCTATTATAGTGTGTAGGCCTTGAATATGTGTGAGTATTCCTATCCAATGTGTGTGGAAAGCATGAATGGTGTGCAATGTGGGGTGTGTGCACAGACATCTGCGAATGACAGATATCTGGAGTCCACTGTTGTTGTCAGACATGGGCTTCATTTCTTTAAGTGCAGTAGCATGCCCAGTATGACCTTCTGTATTGAGTGTGTGAATCCATTCTAGATAGGATGTACTCCAGTGCAGGATTTTGTGTTCTACACCTACAGCTAGCAACCTATTTCTGTAGGATATCTCTAGATAGGTTGACAATATGGAGTCACAATGGGTGAAAGATAGTGGGATACTGTAACTATTGCTGTCTGTGCTGCTTGTGTTACATGGCTGGTGTTAAAAGAGATATTCAGACATGTACTGTTTTACACTGTGATGTATTATGCTATCAGCTAGAAACAGATATACGTATTTGCTCACAGTTATTTCCTGGGAAATACAAGTAGAATGAAGATGTGTCCAGTATTATGGTCTGCAGCCTACATATTCTTGCACACTCATGCCATTCTCGAGGGGTAGCTGCAGACACTTGCTGATGGATCTGTGTAAATGGTCCAGCACCTTGGTACTGTGGTGGTTGAGGATCCCCTGCTTGCACATCTATCGACATAACAGAATGGCCAAATGCAGCTGTGGCCATACCTCTCAGCTGTACAGCTTCACACAGGTTACTCAGAGGTAGGGCTCATATTTCTGGTCAGTTCCCCTTCACATTGTGGTTTACAAGCGGGTTTGTAGCCACCTATTACTGGGTTTTCAGGCAGGGGTAGTATGGGCACAAATAAGAGTTTGAGACTTCACACAGTCCATGGCGTCCATGCTTCTACACCCTCCCACTCTGTTATTCTATCCTCTTCGTAACATTATGCAAGTGATATCTGTGAAGTATCCCTATAGTTGTCTCTTCATCCCAGTGTTATTTAGGGGTTGCTCCACAGTTCATGCAGTAGGACATGGTGGGCATGCTACTGGGATTTGTCAACATGGCTTTGCATTTGTGTTTTGTGGACTGTTATGTTGTTAGTTGGGACCCCATGAGATAACATACATCGGCAGTATGGGTGAAGCACAGGCCTTTGACAGAGGACTGTAGGGCATTTGGGCAGTGATGAAGGCCATCTGTAGCAGGCCAGTGCATTCTGTCACTCCTACAGTCCCAGGCTGCAAGCCACTGGATTCCCCTGGGGTGACAGGGTAAGTATGCAAGGTGTTAATGGCAATAGATCTTGTCCATATTAATCCATTTGTCTGGATGCTGGCAGGGTGCTGCTTACAGCTAGGGACACAGCTGCATAGGACACCTCTTCTGCATGCTGCATTCTGTGGCTATTCCCATACAGAAGTGAAGGTCATACTGTACTCATTCCCAACAGCAGGGATATGACCTGTGATAAACCTGTGGATGATAGTGGGGTGAGCTGAGTGCATGTATAATATGGAGGCTTCTTGCAAGTGACTCACAGATATACCTGGGACAGTTCACTTATGCTGCCTTGTGCGGGGACATAGGCAGTCTCTCATTACTTCATAACTGTGCCTTTTGTGGTTTGCCAATGTTTGGCCAGAATACATCAGTATTCCATACTACACAGACAACTAATGTACTGCTAGCCTGTATGTACAATTCCAAAGGTGTGTGCAGTTGACAGTTGCATTTTATGTACTCTGTCTAGGCTACTTCCACCTGTGTACTGTGTGTATGTTTGGTCTCACATTCATGGCATGTCCATCTTTCAGATGGTGACAGATATTGACATCTGAACAATGAGTATGGATGACTGCTAAACTGGGACTTGCTGGGATGCATTGTGGTTGGCACTGCAGTTGTCAGAACATGGCCCTATTATCGACAGTACTGGTCATAGGACACGGGGACACAACCCTCCATGCCTACATGCTGACCACTTCCACACAATGTACAACACACAACAACCTAACACACAGTGCCCTGCATATTGTACACATGCAACAATCTATCCTGTAAATTGGGCCAGCTCAGGTAATCTGTGCTCAACTGTTATTAAACCCACTTGTACATGTTATTTCATTTCTACATAGGATTGTGGGGGGAGCACACCTGACAACTGGAAACATTTGCTATGACTGTACTGGTATTTCAGGTACTCTGTTGGCTTCCATTTAGTTTTGTATTCTGACCTATCATGCAGACTAGAGGCATATCAGTAGAGTACAGATCTTTATTGACCTACATTTCAGTTTCAGGCTTCACACCCTACAGAACTAACATACAACTGCCTGACCTGTTGTAGTCTGTGTAGGACTGGGGGGGACTGTTATCCATTGCCATTAATTGGAGGCCTTAGCACAGCCTTTCTTTATGGTCATCTATATCTGTCCTGCTAGCTGAGGCTGTTGTTGGGTATGTGAACCTCACTGACATGCATGTGTCGTATGGACACACATTTGGGCCACCACATGTACTGCAGTGCGATTTGTCACCTTGTCTAGTACTGCCTACTTGGTTGACACCAGTATTTGTTATGGATTTCATGCTTCCCATATGGGTGTCCACTATCTACTGCCATCACATTCAGCCACCTGATTCCCTTGCATGCTCACATCCATACCATAGCTACAACCAGCAGAACATATTACTCCTTTCAGCAATTGATAGGAAGAGTGAGTTACTTGCAGCTGTTCCAGTATTGAGGATAGTGTTGGAGGGCTGACTATGTCGAATGCACATAGTGCACTCCCTGTACATGGTAAAACACAGGTAGTGTCATATTTGGCATCTCTTTTACTATATGTGCGAGTTAGAGAGAGGTGTCATTCCCTGGCTTCCTACCATGTCAGTTGTATGTGCTATGCATTGCCTCTTTGTCAAAGTCTGGGCATACTGGGCATGCCTCCTTTTGCATACATGGGCAGGCTTAGGTTATTCCTCCTCCGAGTCACTCTGTGCCTGCGGTGGCCTTGGCAATGGTGGGGGGCTATGTGGCCCTGCCCCATGATCTTCCTGCTGCAGCTGTTTCTGCAGGATCATATTGTGTAGCATGGCACATACAATAAAAATGTGTGTACATGTAGCTGTAGAGTACTGCAATGCTCCACCGGATATGTCCAGGCACCAAAACCGTGACTAGATCATCCCATAAACTCGCTCTATTATGATTCTTATTTGTGTGTGTGCTTCATTATGGAGTTCTTGTTCAGGTGTGTGTGCATTTCTGATGGTCAACGCCTCACGGGTGTTGTGGAAATATATGTGCTCACTTGCATGTGCTGACATGGCATCCAGGAACTGGTGGAGTACCCTGGATGCTGATGCCTGTGAGATTCCCATGATATCCCCAGTTGGCCTTTGGAAGGTACCTGTGGCTAGTATTCTTAAGCCTACACATACCTTGGTATCCACTGGGATGGGTTCCACTCTGTTGGTTCTATGTGTGAGGCATGGCCAGCACAGCTCAACAATTTGCTGTAAGATGTCCCTGTCCACCCTATAGGGCTCCACTATCTTCAGCTCATGTAGCCCCTGGTAGGTTGCCCTGGGTCTGTACACTTTTCTTTTTCTCCTCACTGTGGGTTGGTCATCAAAATTCTCATTCTCATTACCCTCACCCTCTTCCACATATTTATGAATGAAAGTAACAGCAGCCCCTATCATTTTGTTAGTTTTGTCAGGTAAAATGTCCCTGTCTGTGTACACTGGTGGTGTAGAGTTTGTGGGGAAAACCAGAGTGAAAGATGTTTGCATAGTTTATAGTAGTGTGCTGGGCTGCTGCCTGTATAATTGGCTGATTCTGATACATTTCACCTGCCAGCTATGCTAGTTCTCCTTGATTGCCTTCCTACTGCTGTTTTCCCTTCCCATTGCCTTCCCCTTTAAGCCCAAGATGCACTGCACATACATAGTGCTCAGATGTGAACAGAGCAGCTAGTTCCTGTTTTTTTTTGTTTTGTTTAAAACATGGTGCGTGGTGCGCACACCCGTTTAGGCAATGTAAACACTGCCAGGCAGCCTCAAACACACCCCCTTCCTTAGCTGTGCTTAGTTACGGGCAAACATGGGCCACAGAGCTCCACTAAGCTTACAGCATGCATGACACTCCCCCTTATGAGGTCATCTACCTCGTAGACTTGTACCATGGTGTTGCTGCATTTACACTGTTGGGCACTAGCTAACACTGAGCAGAAATCCGTGATTCAGTATCAATCCCCTGGGTCTATATTAAATCAGTAAATGCTTAAAAAAGCGAACACTGATTTATCGACCCCATGTAAACAAAAGGTTACAATCCTGAACACTTAGAACAGCGATTTTTTTTCCCAGGGAAAAAAATCGCTGTTCCAAAAAAAAAAAACAACTTTAATACAGTACATAAAGTGGGAGGCTTCGCCCCCCACACCCTTTGACATGGGGAGCTGTGTCCCCCACACCCCCTACTTAAATATACAAACTCCGAGATCGCACTACAGTGACGAAAATGGCAAAATAACGAAGGCGGCCAAGCGATTTCTTTCCCAGGGAAAGAATTTGCTTATATGCCATTTCGGTATTTTGCTGTATCGTTCTTTCAAGTTCGATCAAGGCACAGTCTAAAGAATGTGCCTTTGATCATATAATAGGGAAAAAATCCCCTCATTTGCATAAAACTGACTGCTAATGCATGGTTACAAGACTGACAGTCAGCCTTCCCTCTTAGCAACCACTATTCAATGGTATTGATGTCTTCTGAATGCAATTGACTATTATGGCAGAATGCTGATTTTGGTTGAAAAGCTTATTTCCAACTTTTTTTTATATTCGGGCCAGTCCCGTTTACACACTGCTGCCCTGCGGTTAAACGGCTGAAATAGGCCCTCCAAAAAAAGTTATTTTTTATAATTTTGCAACTATTTACCATGCCAATGACCATCTATTTGGCCATTGGCATGTGTACTACATTGAATACACGCTTTTTTTGGAGCTGTCATGCCTCCGTTTTATAATTTGCAGAAATGTGTTCGGATAGTAGCTGAATACATTTCTGCAGGTTACACTATTCCTGCACAGATGCCTGGCTACTTCCTGAATCACTAATTCTCCTCATTTGCATGATTTTCACCTGCAAATTGGGTAATTAGCATACAGGAACTGTGACCCTGCAGGAATAGTGTAGGAGCGCTCATGCACATCCTGGGAACTCATTCCTGGATCACTCATCGGCCATATTGCATGCAGCAGCTCTTGCACTATTCTTGCACACCGTGCAGAGTTTACTGAATCCTGGGGATTATTTTGTACTCAGTTGCATGGTATTTAAAATTTCAGCCTTTTGAAATTATGAAGTTTTCCTTGGGAAAAAATAATGTTTTCTGCAAAATTAAGATGTCTTGAAGTACACATTTAAACATAAACCCCTGGATTCTCAAAAGCTTGCACAGTGTGCATGATTAGTGTAAGAAGAAATTTTGCCAATATGGCAGCCGAGCGATCCACGTACGTGCTCGTTTGACGTGCGCAAGCGCTCTAGCATTGTGCTGCATGTTCCCAGCCCCCATATGCAAATTACCAGGTGAAAACCATGCAAATGAGGTAAATCTGCCATCCAGGAAGCAGGAATCAGGGCATGCAGGACTAGCGTAATATGCAGAAATGTACTCTGTTAGTAACAGAGTACGGTACTGCAAACTCCAAAACGGAGCTATGACAGCCCCAAATAAAGGCTGCATATCATTGAGGAAGCATGCCAATGGCCAGGTAGAAGGCCATTGGGATTGCAAACAATGCAAAATGTACAAAATACAACTATTATGATATGTCCAACGATCACGGCCAGTGAAGCATAGGGCAGCAGCACGCAAATGGGATCGGTGGGGAAATAAGTAAAGAAACCTAAAAAAAGCAGTCTAACTAAAATCAGTATTCCACCATGCAAGTCAATGGCAGGCAAAAGACAACCTGGCCAGTGAGTAGTAGTTGCTAAGGGGGGAGGCACAGTGTGACACATGTAACTATGCATTAGCAGGCAATTCTATGCAAATGAGGGGAAGGATAGTGAATCCCGGTTTTCCCCAGCATGTCAGGCAGGTCCCAACAGTGTAAGAGTATGAATAGCTGAGTGCAAGACTAGGAGGTAGGTGCCATCATGTGTGGGAGTGTCAGGCATACTGTCAGCGGATTGGAGCCCTGTGGCTTGGGGTTGCATCCAGCTTAGCACAGCAAAGCCAGGGGGTGTGTCTAAACCTGTCCAGCACATATGACAAAGTGTAAGCGGGTGTGCGCACCACACAATGGGATTTACAGGAAGATAAAGGAAGTGAACCCAGGAAATAGCAGCAATGTGCACATTGGAGTACACCAATTGCGTGGCATGCCCCCAGGATGAATCAGAAGGGCAATGGGAATGGAAAGTATCAGTAGGAAGTTAATCAAGGGGTAGTAGGTTCGCTGCCAGGTGAAACGTATCAGAACTAGCCAATTACACAGGCAGCAGACCAGCCCCACTATAAACTATGCAAACACCTATCCCTCCATTTTTTCCCACACCCTACACCACCGGTGTAAACAAGTGGGGAACTTTTAACACTCACAAAAGCAAAATGTTAGGGGCTGTAATAGCTATCATATAACTTGTGGAAGAGGCTGTGGGTGGTGAAGATGGGACTGCTGCCGACCAACCCACAGTGAGGAAATGGAGAAGAGTGTATAGACCCAGGGTAACCTACCAAGGGCCACATGAGCTGGAGATAGTGGAGTGCTATAGGGTGGACAGAGACCTCCAACAGCAGATTGTTGAGCTGTGCCGGCCATGCCTGACACACAGAACTAACAGAGGGGAACCCATCCCAGTGGAAATGAAGGTATGTGTAGGCCTAAGAATACTAGCTACAGGTACCTTCCAAAGGCCAACTGGGGATATGATGGGGATCTCACAGGCATCAGCATCCAGGGTACTCCACCAGTTCCTGGATGCCATGGCAGCACATGTCAGTGAGCACATATATTTCCCCCTCACCCTTGAGGCGTTGGCCATCAGTATGCGTCTCTTCTATCAAATAGCAGAATACCCTGAGGTAGTGGGTGCAATAGACTGCACGCACATACACATCAAAGCACTATCTGGTGAGCAGGGTAGGGTCTATATCAACCGCAAGGTCTTCCCCTCCATTAACTGCCAGGTCATGTGCAATGCCCAGGGCATAATACTAAATGTGTGTGCTGGCTGCCCTGGAAGTTATCACAATTCCCACATCTGGCATCTGACGCAGCTGTACCAGAAATTTGCCAATGGGGACATCCCACACGGTCACCTAGTGGGGGGTGCTGGGTACACACTGGAGCTGTGGCTGATGACACCCATCAGAAATCACACACACCTGAAAATGAACTCCATAATGAGGCACATGCACAAACAAGAATCATAATAGAGCGTGTGTTTGGGATGCTCAAGTCATGATTCCGGTGCCTGGACACATCCGGTGGAGCCTTGCAGTACTCACCAACTACATGTACCCAAATTATCCTTGTATATGCCATGCTACACAATATGATCCTGCGGAAACAGCTGCAGCAGGAGCAGCAAGGGGCAGGGCCTCATAGCCCCCAACCAATGGCAAGACCTGCACAGGCACAGAGTGACTCGGAGGAGGAACAACCTGAGCCTGCCCCAGTAGGCAGAAGGAGGCATGCCCAGTATGTGCTGGCCCTGGCAAAGAGGCAACTCATAGCACATACACTGACACTGGAGGGACCCAGGGAATAGCACCTCTTTTTGACTCTCACATACAGTAAAAAGGATGCCAAACATTACACTACCTGTGCCTAACCATGCGTAGACCGTGTACTATGTGCATCTGACATAGGCAGCCCTGCAGCACCACCTTCAATACTGGGATACCCACAAGATAAGGGACTCACACATGCCAGTCAGGAAGGGTGGTCACATACCCAACAACAGTCACAGCCAGCAGGACAGGTGTAGACAAACACAACCAAATGCTGTACTATGGCCTCTGAATGAGGGGTATGGGTAAATGTGTAACCCCCACCCAGGCTTACATGGGCAGACTACAGCCGGCCAGGTAGTGGGATGTCAGTTGTGATGGCAAGGAAGTCAGAAACTAATGTGTATGCAATCAAAATATATGAACGGCAGTACACCGGTATGGCTTAACCAGCATGATAGGTAAGACTACTGACTGAAATGGACTACAGTACATACCAGTACAGTGTTAGCAAATGTGTACAACTGTCAGGTGTGCCCCCCCACCCCACATAGAAATATGGTAACAGTCAGGTGCGCTCCCCAAGCTCCCCAATCCTGTGTAGAAACATAGAAATAGTCAGGTGTACACCCCCCCCTCGCTATGCAGACATGTTGCAACAGCCAATACCAAATGATCGGTAGATACCCTGCAGACACAGCATGCTACCTGTTGGTGTACAACACAAAGGTCAGCAGTGCAGTACAAACCAGCGGACATGCTCCACACATGCAAAACAGATGGCCTTATTGTGCATGCTCACACACTTGGAGAAATGAAGGCAATGCCAGTCATCAACATACTGAAAGTTCATACTGGGCATGCTCCCACACTTAAACACATGAAGGCCATGTATGCAAACACCAGTGGACCAGACACATCCAGCAGTTGCAATTGTTACTGCAGACGCATGTCAGTATGCACTACTCATGCATTTCACACACAGTGGATAGGTATACAGACATATATGTAAGATCAACACACCATAATAAGCCAAAGGTAGATGGATATAGATGTGTGGAAGAGGGTGACCATGACAAGTTGCAATTCATGCCAGTCCCACCCAGCACACAGCCAAATGGCCCCAAACACATCAGGTGCAGATGTCATACACTGCAGTTACTAGCAACCAGTACCTGTCAGCACCACATACTATGTGGTCCACGTGCCAGCTGTGCAACATGGCTGTACAAGGACGTAGTCAGCTAGTTGCCCTATACATGCACCTGTGACATATGACCCTGTGTGTGTCTGCTTGGTGTGTGTCACCCCTACATGAATGATGTATGGGCCATGCACACACTGGCCTCCCCATAGCGGTACCCTGACAAGCCTGCTGAGGACATCCAATGTGAAATACACCTTTGGGAGAGATGTAGGCCAGTAATCTCTGTGGTGTGTCCCATAACTGTTGTACTACCATAGTCTGATAGACTAGTTAGGTAGGAGTTCTAACCCCTGACATGGCAACTGTATGTGTGAGTGTGTGTCACTGTTCGTGCATGTGTCTGTCTCTCACTGACTGTGTAGAGAACAATGCCTTTTAGGCTACTCACACATCTTGCTATTCACATATCCAACTTTGGCAAGGCTGCTGATGTCACCCACCTAGAAATACTCCCCTGGGAATGTTGTACCCCGGTAATCTCTGTAGCACATGCTGTAACTGCGTACTGCTGTAGTGTGATAATGTAGTTAGGTAGGAGGTCAAACCCCAGATGTGACAGCTGTGTATGTGTGCGTGTCTGTCTGACACTGACTGTATAGACAGCAATGCTTTTTAGGTTACTCATACCCCTTACAAGTCAAATACCCACCTTTGGCAAGGCTGCCGATGTCACACAACTTGAAATGCACCTCTGGGAAGATCGTAGCCCAGTAATCTCTGTAGCATGTCCCGTAACATCGTATGACCTAAGTGTGATTAAGAAATTAGTTGGGAGTTCTAGCTGCCGACTGTGTGTGTATGCGTGCATGTCTGACTGTGTAGAGAGCAATGCTTTTAGGGTACTCACACCCCTTACATTTCACATACCCAACGTTGGCAAGGCTGCTGACATCACCCACCTAGAAATACAACCCTGGGAAGGCTGTACCACAGTAAAATCTGTAGCACATCCTGTAACTATGTACTGCTGTAGTGTAATAAACTAGTTAAGCAGGAGTTCAAAACCTAAACCTGGTAACTGAGTGTGTGTGTGTGTTTGTGTGCATGTCTGACTGTGTCAAGAGCAATTCTTTTTAGGATACTCACACCCCTTACAAGTCAAATACACACCTTTGGCAAAGCTGCCGATGTCACGCACCTTGAAATACACCTCTGGGATGTTTGTAGCCCAGTAATCTCTGTAGCACGTCCTGTAACATCGGATGGCCATAGTGTGATTAAGGAGTTAGTTGGGAGTTCTAGCCCCTGACCTGCTGCCTGTGTGTGCATGTCTGACTGTGTAAAGAGCAATAGCCAACTTTGGCAAGGCTGCTGATGTCACCCACCTAGACAAACACCCCTGGAAAGGCTGCAGGCCAGTAAACTTTATAGTGCATCCTGTAACTGCATACTGCTGAAGTGTGATAAACTAGTTAGGTAGGAGTTCAAACTCCACACCTGGCAACTGCGTGTGTGTCTGTGTTTGTGTGTATGACTGACTGTCTAGAGAGCAATCCTTTTTAGGATACTCACACCCCTTACAAGTCAAATACCCACCTTTGGCAAGGCTGCCGATGTCATACACCTTGAAATAAACCTCTGAGACAATTGCAGCCCAGTAATCTCCATAGCACATCCTGTAAGATTGTATGGCCATTGTGTGATTAAGGAGTTAGTTGGGAGTTCTAGCTCCCGACCTGCCAACTGTGTGTGCATGCATGCATGTCTGACAGTATATAGAGCAATATTTTTAGGGTACTCACACCCCTTACATTTCGCATACCCAACTTTAGCAAGGCTGCTGATGTCACCCACCTAGAAATACTCCCCTGGGAATGCTGCAAACTAGTGATCTCTGTAGTACATGCTGTAACTGCGTATTGCTGTAGTATGCTAAACTAGTTGGCTAGGAGTTCAAACCCCAAACCTGGTAACTGCGTGTGTGTCTGTGTTTGTGTGCATGTCTTTGTAGAGAGTAATCCTTGTTAGGATACTCGCACCACTTACAAATCAAATACCCACCTTTGGCAAGGCTGCTGATGTCACACACCTTGAAATACTCCTCTGGGACACTTGCTGTCCAGTAATCTCTGTCCCGTAACATCATATGGCCATAATGTGATTAAGGAGTTAGTTGGGAGTTCTAGCCCTTGGCATGCTGCCTGTGTGTGCATGTATGACTGTGTAGAGAGCAATGCTTTTAGGGTAGTCACACGCCTTACATTTCACATACCCAACTTTGGCAAGGCTGCTAATGTCACCCATCTAGAAATACACCCTTGAGAAGGCTGCAGCCCAATAAACTTTATAGCGCTTCCTGTAACTGCATACTGCTGAAGTGTGATAAACTAGTTAGGTAGGAGTTCAAACCCCACACCTGGCAACTGCGTGTGTGTCTGTGTTTGTGTGCATGACTGACTGTGTAAAGAGCAACCCTTTTTAGAATACTCACACCCCTTACAAGTCAAACACCCACCTTTGGCAAGGCTGCCGATGTCACACACCTTGCAATAAACCTCTGAGATAATCACAGCCCAGTAATCTCAATAGCACATCCTGTAACATTGTATGACCATTGTGTGATTAAGGAGTTAGTTGGGAGTTCTAGCTCCCGACCTTTTGACTGTGCATGCGTGCATGTCTGACAGTGTATAGAGCAATATTTTTAGGGTACTCGCACCCCTTACCTTTCACATACCCAACTTTAGCAAGGCTGCTGATGTCACCCACCTAGAAATTCTCCCCTGGGAATACTGTAAACTAGTATTCTCTGTAGTACATGCTGTAACTGTGTACTGCTGTAGTGTGATAATGTAATTAGGTAGGCAATCAAACCCCAGACGTGGCAACTGTGCATGTATCAGTCTGTGTGTGCATGTCTGTCTATCACCAATGGTGTAGAAAGCAATGTTTTTTAGGCTACTCACACCCCTTGCAAGTCAAATACCCACCTTTGGCAAGGCTGCTGATGTCACCCACCTAGAAATACTCCCCGGGGAATGCTGTAAACCAGTAATCAGTGTAGCACATGCTGTAACTGCGTACTGCTGTAGTGTGATAATGTAGTTAGGTAGGAAGTCAAACCCCAGATATGGCAACTGTGCGTGTGTGAGTTTGTGTGTGCATGTCTGTTTGTCACTGACTGTGTAGAAAACAATGCTTTTTAAGCTATTCACACCCCTTACAAGTCAAATACCCACCTTTGGCAAGGCTGCTGATGTCATGCAACTTGAAATACACCTCTGAGACAATCATAGCCTAGTAATCTCCGTAGTACATCCCATAACATCATATGGCCATAGTGTGATTAAGGAATTAGTTGGTAGTTCTAACCTGCCAACTGTGTGTGTATGCGTGCATGTCTGACTGTGTAGAGAACAATTCGTTTAGGGTACTCACACCCCTCTCATTTCACATGCCCACCTTTGGCAAGGCTGCCGATGTCATGCACCTAGAAATACACCTCTGGGAAGGTTGTAGACCAGTAATCACTGTAGCACATCCTGTAACTGCATACTGCTTTATTGTGAATTAGAAGCGTGGTTGAGTTCCATCCCCGCACATGGCAGTTTGGAAGTATTGTGTGTGTTGCTGTCTGTGTAGGGAGCAATGCATTTTAGGCTAGTCTCTCACAGTCATTTAAAATGCTCTACTTTGGCAATCCTGCTGATGTCAGTCATTATGAAATACACTTTTTGGCAACAAGTTCTCCAGTAATATTGGTGGTGCGTACTACAACTGCGTAGTGCTGTAGTGTAATAGACTAGTTAGGTAGGGGTTCTACTCCTAAACATGACAGAGGTGTGTGTGTTTGTAACCCATATCCTGTGTAGAGGTGGTTGTGACATCTGTGGTCAGTGTTGAGTGGGTTTTGCATATTTCATATATGGTGGCCATACTATATATGACAATGTCCACTGTACAGCGATAACACATATCATATGGCTGAGAGGCCTGGGTACAGAGCCATACCCATACATGTGACATCAAGGCCAGGCAATCACAGTTATCAACCCCATTATTACCCAGAGCACATACTCATCCCCTGTGTTATACACACACATATGCCAGGGTAACAGCCAATATGTGGGTAGTACACTGCATATTGGCCACTGATAGTAACTATGGAGTGACAGCAGTGGGCTACAGAGGGCATGACACCCAGTCCATCTGTCCAATATGCACATACATGCAGACAGTGCACCTCTTCCATGTTCCCCAATCACGTGACCCACAATGGACATACTATGCCTGACAACATGCCTGTATGGACAGATGCTACTGACACCAAGGAATGCTGATAGCATGCACTCCATGTAGGTGCAGGGTAAAGCTGCTGGCCATTACCAGCTCCCACCAAAGGTGGGCAGGACTGGCACATCTGATGATAATCTGTGTTCACAACATGGGTCGGACACCCCAGGTACAGTTCCACATGTCACTGTACATGCATATGGGAGGTGTGCCCATCCCAGATGCCATCCATGTCATGGATGAAAGAACACAGACATGGCAAGGGATGCACAGCATTGCCCACACACAGTAGTCACCCAGGTGTACGGATGGGGGATACACTACTTGCCTGTGTGGGCAAATGCAGACACTATATCCCTGAGCCATAATGCAGACCATCATCATGTGGCCTGATGCCAAGGTACACCCATCGCCTAGCCTTGGACAGCCATCTGGCACACCCATGCATGTCAGTACTGGCTCCCTGTGTGTCTGTGTGTGTTGCATGCTGCAGATGTTCACATCCACACTCCCTACATCCCCCACGGGCATACTGCAGCATGCTGTCTAATGTCAGACAGCTTCCCATACCCTTCACCCATACAGCGCTTATATGACCTGTGTGGTGCATGGGATACTTGCACAGTGATATGATGTGGCAATCCCACAACTGATGGGTTGTACACCTCGCCCTGCCACATGTGTCAATGTGTGTGTGTCCTTGTGAGAGTGTGGTGTTAATGCTGGCACCTGTTCATGCTGACAGGCATGTGTATGTCACCTACCATACAGCTACTGTATCCCTGTTGCAGATGTCACTCACCATCACATATATGTTCTGAGTGCTCCACAACATGTAACCCATGTGGCACATCCAATAATTGCAGTGAAATGTGCTAGCACTACATAGTTGTCAGGGGTTTGATACCCTGTGCTGCTAGATGTGTGACACAAACATGCTTCAGTTTTACCCTCTCACCCCTCCCTGACATATATTTGCCTCTGCCTGCATCCCCACCCCCTCTCTGGTGGACATGGAGACCTACACCTGCTTTGCTTAGGCAGCAGCATGTGTAATGTAAGTAATGCTCATGATCAGCTGATGAGCTCTGCATGAATCAGAGCCCTCCCCTAGCTGATTGCATGTGAAACAGCTGTGGTAACATTCCCATAGCCAATTGTCTGGAAACACACTCCAATACCTAGGAACATCATGGTGGTGTTGGTCCATTTCACCCACTGTGAGCAGGAACTAGATCTGTCATGTGGCAAACAGCATCTCAGATGGATTGCGGTGTACCTCTAACAGCATACACTGTGGAAACAGTGCAGCAAACAGGAGGTGGATGTGCCTGACCTGACTACAGACTGTAAGGGCCACTATACTGCATTTGGAGTAATGTTGCTTTAACAGTGTTAGTATGGATATGGATGTTGTACATGTTTCAATACTTGCCATGTCAGTTCCATGTTTATGAGGAATCTCCTTCCACAGGGTCATCTGCAGCCAGGGCAGTGTTGTGTCCGTGGTTGCATGTGTCACCCACGGAGCATCTAGCTGTCTACTTAGGTTCATAGGTTGGTACCAGGCTATCAGCCCTAGGGCCTATACAAGCCTAGCCATAACAATTCCCTGGCTATTTCTTCCCACACTATTTACTTCCCTGCTTAAGGTAGTGTTAGGATTGCAGTCAGTAGATGGAGAAAGCTGTGGTAGCCACAGACGCCATATCCCTCAAAGGACATATGTTGCAGCAACCCTGTAACAACAGTAAATGTATGTGGCTTTCACAGCAACATGTCAATATTGGCCCTGTGTATGTGCTCCCAGCCACACCTCTGTCAACCTTTGTACATATGTCGTGCATGAAGTGGTGCATATGTGCTGTACACAATACTTTGTGGCATCATATCTGAGAACAAGCCACTGATATATTTGACTGCTACACATGTTATGTACATTAGGGATTACATTACATGACATTACCTACACATTCTGTGGATGTTCATACAGTACTGAGGTCTGTGTACCTTTGGTGAATGTCAACAGTGTGTGTAGTGTTGATATGTACCTTAGCCTGTGTACACACTGGTAGATGACTTTGTTCTAGTTCCCCTACTATCAGATGTTACATGCTGCCTCACTGTATTGTACTGTAGTGGCGTACATGTTTGTAGGGCAATAAACACACATGTCCCATACCACAGACAGTCTCCAGACCAAACTGTGTAGCAGGTCAGTATATGTAGGGTCAGGTCTGTGAGTGGCACATATGAGGATGGCGTCGAACACATAGTCCAGATACTGTAATACTATGCTAGCTTAACCATATGTGGCAGTGGCTGTGTTCACATTGGTTGTTGATATACACAGGTGTATCTTACCCTGTTGAGCCTGCTTTATATGCAGGTACATGTGCATTCCCCCTTGGGGGGATGTAGGTCAGTGTTGAGTCAGTCTGCCTGCAGCCTGCACAGTGCATTGTGACATGTCTAGCAGCTGTGTACCTACCCAGTTGGATGTCATGTGCAGATACTAGCCAGATGTTCCACTGCCGGACCTCTCCTAACAGTCATGTATGTCAGACAGGGCAGTGGGATGCAGTGCAGATGTATGGCAATACTTATTGTGTAGTATGTGGCCATGGCACCCCTGTAACAGCGGTGATACTGTTACAGGCCAGGCAGGGGTGTGTGAATGCATGACCCATGGTGGACATCATATACTGGTCGTTATGTGTTATACCCATCTACATGGCCATCCATATCCATATTGTCAGGCATGGTACACATGTGTAGCATTAAGGGCTTATGTGTATTTCTCTGGACTGTACAGACTGTGTCAGACCCTCCACATATATTGGCCAGTATTTCTGCTGCAGTCCACAGTCATTACATGCTAGCAGCAGTGCTGTACACTGATGTCCTTCGGATGTCACTCAGTAACCAATGGCACACATGTTATGAGCAGATGTGACCTCCCACACACATCATGTCTGTGAAGACAATCCCAATGACAGTAGCAATAGTCTACTAGTAAACCTGCTATACATACCTGACATCTCCTGCAACTACGACATTGGGAACATACGGGCTAGGGCTGGCCTACACTTCATGTCCAGGACATATGGTGGGAATATATGTACATATATCTATCCAGACAGCCAGATATAGGATTACACATGTGTACTATACCCAACTGAAACTGTCATGTCAACCACCCAGTATAGATTCCCACATCATGTGTGCCTGGTCCCATTACATCTCCTGTGTGATGGGCATCCGTCCTGTGTGTGGGCAGCAGTGCTATCGACAGCATGTAGCAATACCCCTTACAAGAGAACTGGCACACTCAGGGCAGACACTTATTTGTAGGAGGATCAGGAGGTACAGACAGACTGCTAGTAGAGTTGTGTTATGCTTTGTACAGTACTGGTGTTACATTGTGTGGGTGTACATACTAGTTTGCCATGGACTGCAGTCCATCTGCATACCACATAACTGTGGGCCTACCCTCATGCCAGCTGGAGCTGTGCCTATCATGTCTTGCATGTCCACCACACAGGTCTTATGTCAGATAATACACTGGCAGTGTATGTGTTGTATGTTATAGGTACATGGCTACATCTATGACTGTCTCTACCATCAATTCCCTGACTAATGGTATGTTACAAACTATCCTGTAACTCCTGCACCTTGCATAGTGTATGGCAACAGTTGTCCACATATGTGCCTGTATTGCAGCCTCTGTCCATCACCTACATACCAAGCTTTGCACATATGTCATGATGTCGGTGGTTGATCCATAGTGGGCTGGGAGTATAACACACTACCATGTCTGCCATCAGTCTACTGCCATTGTAACCCCCACGCATATGGTGCGGCTGGGGCCATATATGTGTGGGAGCCACCTACACAATACATGTGTGTCCTCATGCACTGCAGAGCCCAGTGTATGTAACAGTGTTATATGGCCCTGTATTATTGAGTCCAGGGGGGAGCACCAGAAATGATATAGGCTGCAACAAAATGTGGGGGTATCAGGGCTGAGCTGCCTTAAGGTATCTGGATGTACAGTACCACATACTTCACCTATATACACATTACTGACATGGATCTGGGTAATGCAGGAATACTGCCCCCTACCATACAAACTGTTCTGTGTGTTGGTGTGCTTGTGATGGTGTCAGTTATGCCATATTATGTAGCAGTTACAACCCATGTGGTCATATGACGTCTATACCAGCTATTGTGTTTGTACAGTGTGTATATAGAGGCTGCTGAACTACACACCCGGAGTACATACTGATGATTGTTAGGTATCCTGTGGCCCAGTTTGTCTTTCCTATTGTACAATGTGAATGGCTTGCCCTGGACAGCAACAGCTGTGAACATTTCCAGACTACTGTATGACTGTAGCTGGTCCACTGTAACATCACTCCATTGATATAGTTGTCAGTGTCTGAACAGCTATATGACATGGCATGTAGAACTGTAATAGTACACAATTAAAGATTTCCATGTCTGAAAACCTGTGGGTATTGTTTTACCTATGACCTCTCTGTGGGTGTATGTTACAGGCAACAATTGTCATTTGTATGGGTGGCACATACAGTGTCCAGTCATTCAGGGGTCAACTGTAGGCATAGTGGCTGTTCCAAATTGTGTGCACCTACCACTTATGTATCTCACTGTACATATAACTGCGTGAGTATGATTAGTCACATGAATATATATATATATATATATATATATATATATATATATATATATGTATACCTGTATCTGCATAGATGTGTCTGTGTAGCTGAAGCCTGGTAATGTTGATGGCTTCCACATAATACATTACCCATGGGAGTCAGACTGTACTGCATGATATGTTACCAATACCAGCCTGATATCATACAGGTGGGGATGTAGTACAGATAACATTGTGTGCCCATGTTGTCACTGGCCCTGGTTATGGGATCTCCAACACCTGGTATTGTATTGCAGGGTGGACATGTTTGGCTGGGGGGATGCCTATTTGTACAACTTGTATAGTGTGGTGCCTCTCAACCCCATTAACCTAACATGTAGCCTGTTACACTCCTCTCCCTAACAGCTACATGTGCCTTGCAGTACCAGCACAACAGTGTTGTACCAATGGGTTGGTAGGCATGGAAATCACATTGAGGTCTGCCACGTGTGTATGTGTGCATATCTGTAGGGTACACCATTCTGAGTCCACATAATCCTATTACAATACACAGTGCCACACAGTAGTATGGATATTGTTGCTGTCGCCCATAAGTGTGACAATGCAATGCAACAACCTACTATGCTGTGGCATGTGCATCACATGCATATCCCTGTGGTACCACTGTTGTGATATGAAATGGGTTGTTTTTGCGTCATGGCAAATGTGTGATAGTGGGTATGTCAGAGTATCAAGATGGGTTCTAGTGTGTACAATATCCAGTGGAGGATGTGAGTGCTGTGTACACTGTCTTTACACCATGGTACACCTGGTATATGGCCCACGTACCACTCTCAGGTGGCCAATGTCACCATCACCCATACATGTAGCAGATAACAGGATACAGCCCAGTTACACATGTGCTGTATGTAGCCTACCTGCAACACATTGGACACATGGACTAGTTATTTAGCAACTCTACAACCAGGTCTCTAAGATGTGTGTCTACCTGTTGTCTGTCAGTCAATGTGCATATGATGGTATGACACACTATGTATTCTCCATATACAAACATTACATCTCCCATTACCACATTGTTCATGTCTGTGGATAGTCTGCATGTAGCACGTGACCTGGTACATACCTTACCCTACAGATGGTGTCATATGTGCAATGACAGCCACACAGTTCAGTAGCACTACTTACCTGGGTTGGGGTATCGACAGTGTCGCCAAGTAAGGATGTGTGCGTATGTGGATGGGATGACATAAGGGTGCAGATTATAGCTGTACCAGCAGGGCACCGGTCAATTTTGCATGGCCAATAACTGTTATACATACCTGTGGCATGTGTGCAACTGTACACCACATATGTCACGGCCATGGTGTCACCACACTGACATACCCTTGTGGAATATGACTGCAGACCATCCTCCTGCTGACACATGCATGCCTACAACACAAATGCATGACAGTATGGGGATAACAATTGGTGTTACCAACAGCTGAGATGCATCATAGCTGCAGGGCTACACTGCCTGGCATGTATGCAGTACACATTACCCCTGACTAAATCCTACACTGCGGTACATTGCAGAACTCCATTACAGTCACTGTATGCATCAGAACCATGTTAGCCTGTGTCTGCATCAATGTTATGGATGATGGGGATGTGGCACAGGTATCATCATATGCACAGGGTGTGTGAAAGTCATCTTAGCTGTATGGCTACACTACCTGACATGTATGCAGTTCACATTACCCCTGACTATATTCTACACTGTGGTACATTGCGGCACTCCATTACAGTCACCATGTGCATCAGAACCATGTTAACGTGTCCCTGCATCAATGCTATGGATGACAGGGATGTGGCACAGTTATCATCATATGCACAGGGTGTGTTGCAGGTGTGCCAGAGTCAAAGGGTGGTCCAAACATGTGTCACCATGTGTATGGGTGAGGGATGTGGTTCATTGATTGGGGCATGCCCTAGGTGTGGTTGCATAGGGCGTGGGTATGCATGCACACAGTTCCGCCATGTGGCTGCCCTATATGGGTGATGTTGGACAGCTGCAGACCATACCTGGCAGGGTGTGCAGTTCACTGCCTCCGGCCACAGACATGCTGACTGTGCCTGCCAGGGGTTCCATGGGCATGTGCAGGTACAGACCTTCAGGTGCTACTCTCCCCTGATGATGACATATGTCCTCTGAAACCATGTCCCACTTGGAACTGGCCAGGGCAATGTGCACAAGGCCTGCTGTGGTGTGGTGTGGACAGCAGCCCCTGTGGTGTGCTGGGGCTGGTACTGCCACTACGGGAGCGGCTGGGCATCCTGGCATGTCCACATTAACCGCCAGCTGCTTGTGTCTCTGGCCTACTTCCATGTGGCTGTCGCACCACTCCCACCACACATTCTAGCACAGACATAACACGGTCGAGGAAGCCAAACATCTCACCCCACCGTCTATCTATGACCTTGGTATATTCACAGAGGGCAACAGCGAGTTCGTGGAGGTTGTCACTTACAGCTGAGAAAGCAGAACTCTGCAGCCTCAGGCCCTGTCTGGTGTGCATTTCCATACGTTCCTGTGCCTCAATTATGGCCTGAAACATGCTCCTGGTGGTTCCAGTTGTGGTGCATCTGCCAGGGGCATGATGACCTGCGGTCCTCCCAGGAGCACCATGGCACATCTGCCAATGTGTTGGCCTTCCAGACATCTGACTATGCTGACTGTGACCCGACAGAGTTGGCATGGACACCATACTTTCCTGGTCATTGCCACCAAGTGCAAACTGTCCCTCTGCTATGGCCACATGTGATGGGGTTTGGAGGGGCACTGTAACTGTGTGTGGGCTTGAGGTGGCTAGGAGGGTGATGACACATGGTGCAGTGTCAGCCTCTGACAACCCCACCTGTGCCTCACCTGTACCATCATCATCATCGGTGGCTGTAGGGACACCTACCTCAATTTGTGTACAGAAGGGACCCTGATCCACCTCGCCACCTGTGGGGGAAACAAATACACATGTTAACTCCTGTACAGCATTGCATAACAGTACACACACTCACAGTGACAGCCACCTTACTACCTCACTTTCCCTGAGTTTACAGACAGTCCCACAGTCAGTTACATATGTTCCCCATCCTGCATGGCACTTGCTAATATACACTCATCACTACAACCCATAAACATATCATTCCTCTCCATGCCTACACATGTGGTTACAACAATTGACCTGTTACTCCATCACCTCCCTGACTTGAGTGGAGTAGGTTGTACATGGCCTCACTGCTGTCACCCTGTATTACCCTGTGTATGGGCAGTAATGGTGTACGAGGCCCCTATATGGTTGGGGCTGCTACATTCACTATATATATGCCACTCACCAGTGTCTCATACTACAGTCTTGCTCAGTCCATGCCACATCTACTGCACAAGCGACCCATCATGCAGACAACAGTACTACCTGGATACACTCACTGATGTGCTGTGGTAATTCCCCATTACATTTGTAGTGCTGCATATGTGGGTAGCCAGTTACCTATCTGCTGTTGGCAATATGATGTGTATACCTGGTATGTACTGCACCTCCCAATGCATGCTCCATGCTACAGACCTTGTTATACTATCAGCTGTCCTGTGTTCACATATCTAACAGGTTGCCCTGGTGTCCCATGTCTCACTCCATGTACAGCACAATCCCAAGGGGAAGTACCGCCATGTGGTCAATCCCACTATCACCTGTGCATACATGGACACCCACCCACACACACGTACACTCACATCTGACATGCATTGTCCACACTCCACTAGATTGCACTTACGAACACACTCAAGACACTCATATACACACACACACACACACACACACACACACACACACACACACACACACATAACCCACACTCCTACATGTGGATTTGCACAACATTTGAACACACAGTCCTCCCATTACCCTTCTGTAAACATGCATTACATATGGTGCTCAACAGCATGCAGTGCAACTATAGCGACATCGTGCTAGTGGCAGTTTACATGTATGTGGGGCATGGGCTTTATTGGTAGGTGATGGCCCTTCCCCATGTTAACAATGCAGCCATGTACAAAGTGTTACTGTGGACCTGTTCTGCACCCTGCCTTGTACTGTGCACCATACCTCGCAGGTGTAGAAACCATTGATGCATCTGCAGTACTGTGTTGGTTATGTCAGCTCCAATGCTCAGAGCCCCTATGTGTTGTAGCAACTCATACCTGGGATGATATGTGAACAGCTATCAGTTGTGGATGTCTGATGTCAGCATTACAGATTACAAAACATCAGCAGTGCATGTATGACCAGTACATGACTATTACACTGACAACCAGCGGACCTTACCATGGCTGTGAGGGGTGCCCTACACATGTCCCAGACCTTTGCATGGTTGCAAGGTCTACTCATGTGCACATCCCTTGGAGTGCACACACTGCTGTCACAAGTGCTGTGGGGTCCAGGTTACTTCTGCAACGTTTACTTAACCTGATTGTGTGCAGCTGCAGCCATGGTGGTGTTGAGTCACACATGTCCCTACTGTAGGCCATGTGTCCTGCCACACTTCACACCCCTATGGACACATTGCACATTGGCAGGATGTTAGTTATCTTGCATGTGTCTGTTGTACCCTTCCGATACCCCAGCATGGTCTCTACTGTGATGCAGTGCATTTCACAGCAACAAAACATGAATGTATACAGCATGCAGTATGGGTAGGTGTGTTAGACATGTGCATGGGATATCCCATAGCTATTACTTGCCCAGTTTATCATCAAGCATGAACACGAACCATACTCACCAGCTACGGGCTGCTGCCATGGTGGTATCCTGGAGGAACCTACATAGGAGTGTGAGAAAGCTGATGTCAGTGGCCACAGCTGTGGCATTCATAAAAGGTGAGTGCAGCATTAGGTTACATCAACAGTAGAATTACACAATATTATAGTTTATACACAACTGTTTACTACTACTACGCAGCAGCAGACTATGTATATGACATTTCAGTTTTGCATGATGTACCTGTACAGATGCAGTTGCATACACAAGAGTGGGGTACCGATGTGCCCTGGGGCCTTACCTGCACGCTCCTCAGCTGGTGTGTCATTGGCACCCACCTCCAAAATGTGCCCTGCCAGGTGTTGATGCTACAGGCAGATAGGTGCCACAAGGCTGCTGAGAAGCTCTTCCACATGGGTGAGGGGTGGGTGGGCAGGCTGCCCCCCCCGTTGCGAAGTGGTCCCCTCTTATGGCAGATGCACGCTGATGTACATGGCGAAGCAGGTCAGTGCAATGATGCCGGACCTGCTCATAGCTGCTGTTATGCAGTCCAACATCACTGAACCTGTGGACTAGCTCGTTCCACAGGGCGGTCCTCTCCTGTTGGTCGTGGGCTGTCCGACCAAATAGCAGTACATAGTGCTGTACCAGGTGGTCGATAATGATCTCTGCCTCAGTGATGTTTTACTGGAAGACATAAAGATGGAAACAGGTCTGAGCCACCCATACAGCAGGGTTACCATAGTTCTTAATACACGTATGTGTCTCCTCCCACCACATCAGCTACAACAAACCATTCACAGACTGAAATTGTTATGTCAGCTGCTTACCTACCATTGGGACATATGTTGTATTGTTCCAAGCTTTGTGCTATGTGTTTGTAACCATGCTCCCTGTGGGGACACTTATCTTTGCTGACCTGTTACAGACTATCTCACCTACATGCCATTGTCAGTGCCACTATATATATGTGTATAAATATACATCTATGTACATATTTGTGTAGATATATGGTGTACGTTGTTGATATACCTATGTCTATATGAGTGTCTGTGTATCTGTACACATACACATCACAGTCTGTATCACACAGATATGTGGAGTGCATACAAACATCTGGTCTGCATTATGTAACTGTCTTTCGTTCACAGCTGCACTTTTCTGCCTTGCTGCAATACAGACAGGTGCCGCATGTGAACACAGACTGACATTAGGGTGGTATATATGGTGTGAGATTGCTGGTACGCCTATTATACACCTATGGCATTTGTGCATGCTACATTGCACATTAACATGACTGTCCTGCAAGTGGTGTGCTCTGACACCCATGTGTCTCTCATGACGGCAGTACATCCACCACCAGCTATTGTCCACACTAACATAACATACACGGATATTATGGCTGATATCTTTGTCATTCATTGCTGATCTGCACAGTTGGTGGGTATGTCCCACTGCTTACAGGGACAGACAGCATTGTCCAGAGCAGTTGTTCAGCAGGACATCATTACAGGGGCTACAGATGGCACATAATAGACATTCTACATCATATATCCTTTTAATCTATACCACATACTACATTAAACTGCATACAGTTATATTTTACATGCCTTTTATTCTTTGGACGGATGTGACACCTTCCCGGTTTTGGCTTGTAGGTATTTGTTTCCCACTGTGTGAGTATTGTTTTATATTTTCTTTTTTTATTTCTCTCTTTCTCTCTCTCTCTCTCTCTCTCTCTCTCCCGTAGAGCGAATGAGTTGGTTTGAATTAATTTCAGCTTGGCTTTTGTAGGTTATGCACATGATCAGGTGATAGGCTGTGCACCAATCAGTGTGCAACAGTTGCTGACTGCATGCTGCCTGCTGCGTAGTGATTCAGTTAACCATTGTCATGACAACCCAGTACTATAAATTGCTTACTCATGTGGGCGTTGTCCCTTCACCTTTCCAGTATGGAGGGCATCTTTCCTGTATGTGGGCAGCAGTGTTACAGACGGCAGGTTGCAGTACCTATTCCAGCGGGGCTTACTGACACATGCCAACTACACAATCTTAAGAAGTTCCAGACCTACAGACAGAGTGAGTAGTGTTGTTATGTACATTGTATATTGCTGGTCTTGCAGTGTTTGCGTGTACATAGTAGTTTAGGATGGAATGCAGTCTGTCGGCATAGCTCTCAACAGTGGGCCTATCCACATGATGGCTAGTGGATTGTCTGTTTGCTTTTGCCTGTGCACCACACAGGTCTTGTCCTAGATATATCCCCGGCAATCTGTCTGTTGTGAACTATCAGTACACAGCTACTTCCAGTTGTGTTCCTGATGTGTTATTCCTGCATAAGGTTATGTTGCAATGAATCCTGTAACACCAGCAATTTGCAAGGTGTGTAACAGCAATATTATGAATATGGCTCTGTGTTCCTGCCTCTGTTCTCCACATATATGGCTGGCTTTGTCCTGCTGTGATACGGTTAGGGGTTGTTCGGTATTGGCCTATCATTATTTACTGCTAGCATTCCTGCTATCATCCCAGTCATATCGTGGACTCCCACGACATTTGTTGATCAGGGTCCATACATGTGACAGATACATAGACATTAACACAGGTAATGAATGTCCCCCTAGGCCTTGACTACAGGGTGTAACTGGCGACTGCTAAACTACATCTGTTATTGTTTATTGTTACATATCTTGACGTTAAATCCTTTGTCTATAGTTGTACGAATTGATGGGCTTGGCCTGTACAGCATAGTATGTTATATATCCGCACTGTCTGCATCTACTTTTTTGTGTGGACCTTGCATTCTTCACTGATTAAATAAGCCCAGAGCTATGTGCTGTAAGTAATGGCATACATTATTGTAAAATACACCATTAAAGGTTGTCTGTGTATGCATACATGTGTGTCATCTCATGTCCTTTCAATAGTGAGTGGGTCTTTGTGTAATGCAGTACTCCTGTTCAAGTGTAAATGTCATTTTGTAGTTTATACAGCAAAACAATGTTGATATACCAATTTTGCATGGAAAGTAGAATGTGCTGCAGTGGGACTTGAACCGGGAATGCGTTCAACATTAGGTGGGTGCTCTGCCCACTACACTATTGCAGTTTTGCTTAATTTGCATATTTCTACCTTAATGTCATACCCATGCTCCCTTTCCTTGGCCCCCGAGCTCCATGTACACAGCATTCATCCATTCTCCAATTGCTATCCTGCCATACCACACCTCCACACATTTCCCTCTCTGCACATCTCAGTACTCCTCCATTTTACTGTTGCGCTGCAACCTTCTGCAGGCTCTTCATCCATTTAGTCCACGTACTTTTGAGCCTTCCCTTGATCCTCCTCTGATACCGATGGAAACATCATTGTGACCCACAAAGTCTGGTGCATCCTACCAGGGACGGACTTGTTGTTGTCTCACGAGTAGACTTTGCTGGTCTACATTGTTTCTCCCACTGGTAGCATCCTTTTAGGGATTTGAGAAGCAGTGGTTTGCTCTCACACCAGACGTGCCTCATCTCCCGCTTCCGCGGATGAAACATGCCCCCACAGTGTGCCCCGTTTTCCATTCCTCTCTTCAGTATTATACAAGACTACTGTTCTCATGGACAGGCACTGTTCATTGATACTCATAGACTGCTCGGAATACTGTGATTGAGCACTATGCACATGTTTGCTGGTATTAATGTACATACTTACATACATGTCCTATACTTTTGACTGACTGTGCCGGATGATATGTTTGTGATAACAGCAGCTGACTGTATATCTGCCATGCCTTTGTGGTAACTCACTTGGACTATAGTGTGCAGGGTGGGGGATCTGGGAGTGTTGATTATGTTGTTACTGGCCACGATGAGGGCTGTGGGCTACTGCCTAAGGCACTGTGGGGGAAGTGTAGGCGGGTATGCGCTGGTGTGCACAAGGCTCAGACATGCTGATCTCCAGTTACGGCTTCTTACACTGGGTTGGCCTCCACATTGCTTAACCAGTGTGGGCATTGCTTACCGCCACCCAAACAGGCTTACTCCCACTTGCTGCCGCATACCCCCGCCCTACTTCATGAACTTGTTGGTATTATACATGCTTAAGTCAGGTGTACATGTCAGGTATGACTGTTCATGAAGATCAATGTAAGGTGAAGTGGGATTCAAGTTTAGCAGTTCTGGATAGGTTGCACTCAGGTATTCGGGTTAGGTTTAGTTATGCCATACCTGTGTTGTAGAGTAGATGTGAATAGTGAAGGTGTAGGCGGGTAGGTGGAGGGGGGATATTTTAACTGTATAGTAGGACGTTCAACTGATTGGTGGGGAAGCAGTAGTTAAGGTTTGCAGGGTGTTGGGATATGTATGCAAAGCAGGACAGGAGGTTTCAGTGTCAGTAGTTGGTATAGGGGTATGGACTGTTAGTTGGGGGGTGTTGGACTTTGCCAGGTGGTGAGCAGGTGGTGATCCAAGTGTGCTTGAGTATTCCCTTCTTGTTTTATTTTCATGTGTCATCTGGAACAGTTGTGGTAATACGCCTGGGTTGGAGGTTCCAGATTCTGCCAATATAGCTCTGTGGAGGGTGTCACCTACTTGTGACTGTGAACATTACTATGAATGAAACAGGGGTTGATAGGTAAGTGGTGTTATTGGGCCACACAGAGGGGCTGATAGTAGGGGACATCCAGGGATGTGTAGGACGGCTGATGGGAAGGTCCACAGCTGGCCATTTCTGCTACAGCGACAGCTGTGTATATACCCTGCATGTTGGGGTAGGTCTGGACACTCACACCCCTGGGTGGGGGTGAGGACAGCAATAATACCTTGTGATGCCAATTAGTTCGGCTTACATGGCTACAGTGGGGTGTTGCGACCATGTGTTCTTTGGTGTCATTTAGTGGGTTTGCAAAAACACATCTAGTTATTCTGCCTTTGCCCTGTAAACTAGACATTGCTACTGTGGGACTTGTACTGGGTGTGGCTGCTTGTTAGGTGTCATGTCTGCCCAATGCACACTATTGCTTACATCCCTGGGGCGGTCCACATAGAACCACTCCAGCCAACACCTGCACGCCTAGGCCCATAATTGCATAAACATAGTTCCCCACCCACAGCTCCTCTTTGGCACTCTTTCTTACTCTGGGTGCAGGTCAGGTCTGGTCACACCAGTACACACTGCCCACTCCCCACTTCTCGGGACACATCACATATGTTGTCTCGCCCCATGGATCATCAGGCTTCCTCAACCTTGTAGTCTGAGAACATACGTGCCCTGCCGTAGGACATCTGTGTAATGCCTGGAAAGCCAAATATCCATAGAATTTTTGGGTTGTCCCACAAGGGACAGTCTTGTCTTTGTTTCAAGATTAGACTTGGCGAATCTCTCCAACTGGTAGTATCCTGCTTGTAGTCTGGGAAGCAGTGGTTTGTTTACTTTTATTGTGTATTTATATGTTTCACCTGTCTAGCTGGGGAGGGGTTGATGCTATGTGTTACACGTTTGTTGATTGGGCCCCTCACCCCCATTGGCACGGCCTGTGAACATATGTAATTCTTAACTGCTGTATCATATCCTAGCTATATATATATATGTGTATATTTACACACACACACACACACACACATATATATATATATATATATATATGTATGCATATATGATATATATATATATATATATATCTAACGACATATGGATGTATGGGTGTCTGCATATTTATATATCTATATATGGGTATTTATATATATATATATATATATATATATATATATATATATATATATATGTCTGTCTATGTATGTATGCATTTGTACTGCAGAGAGGGAGATGTATATTTATATATTTAGTTATGGGTATTTAGTTCACATTTGTTGTCCAGGGCAATCCGACTGGATGCTTCTCTGTTGTCAGTGGTGGCCTGGAGAGTGAAGCTCCACAGTAATCCCCAGCTGCACATTACATGTAGTCCTGAGGTGTACACATTCATAGAGAGTAACAGACTTAACATAGCTATGTATCACATTCTTCATGCTTAGTTCACATTAACATGTCGGTATTATACATGCTTAGGTCAGGTTTACATGTCAGGTATGACTGTTGACATAGGTCAGTTTAAGGTGAACTGAGATTCCAGTTTAACAGTTCTGGATAGGTTACACTCAGGTATTCAGGTTAGGTTTAGTTATGCCATATCTGTGTGTTAGAGTAGAAGTGAATAGTGAAGGAGTAGGTAGGTCGGTAGAGGGGGGGGCATTGTAACTGTATAGTAGGCCGTTGGAATGATTGGTGGTGGAGCAATAGGGAAGGTATGCAGGATGTTGGGATTTGTATGTGGACAGGACAGGAGGTATCTGTTTCACTGGTTGGTGTAGGGGTATGGAGTGTTAGTGGGGGGGGGGGATTCACCAGGTGGTGAGCATGTGCTGCTCCAAGTGTGCTTGAGGTGTTCCTTCATGTGTTACTTACATGTGCCATGTGGGACAGCTGAGGTAATAATG
>NC_056726.1:1613222362-1613358943 GCF_019279795.1 Protopterus annectens | reverse complement strand
CACACAGACACTGCTATTCTCAGTAATGCACATGTACAAATGTGTCAGTACTGGGGTGCATTGCAGCAGGTGGCCATAGCAGTATACCTAGCCATAGTGTAAGGGATGTGTGTACAGTGGTATCCTGCCACCTGCCATGTAGCAGCAGACAGTCTATCGATAGACACCACTGTGGTGACCCTCAGGGTGAGAGTGACATGCATCAGCTTATCCTCTGGGTGCCTCCTGCACATGGCCACAGGGGTGATCAAGTTGACATGTATGCAACATGTATTACAACACATGGTTAGTGTCTGTGATGGAGACCTGCACCCAAGCATGTTCTGTTGACTGTGGTAGTGTAGTGGAGGTACCCATGGCATGTGGTGCATACAGGGTGTTGTCTCCTATATGTGGCAGTTCTTACACAGCTGGGCAGACATGTCAGTGTCAATGAAGCATAGGTTGCCTGTACATATCCCAGCTGGATACCTGCTATCTGCACATCTGTACAGGGACTGACAGTCATCAGCTTGGCAAGTAGCTATGCAGTAGGATGAATGTGCTGACAGATAGACGTTTGACAACAATACGTACACCATAACTACATGTTGGAAGTCCACACTAACATGTGCTGTACAGACGGTAGTCTACAGTTACATTCCACATGTTGGATAATTATCCAGTAGGGGATATATACTGTGACACAGCTCACACACCAGGGACACAACAGGGAGGCCTCAGAGTCCAGCTATACCTGCAGGTGCGCCTGTTGTCAGTACTACATTTAGCACTCTACTCTTGCCTGGAAAAGCACTGTCAACAGTAGTACCTCCATGATACACTACAGGCCAGTGTGACAGTACGTACCCTGGGCTACTACCCCTATATGTAACACATTCACACAGATAACAGTGATGTACAGGCCTCATATACTTGTGTGTCCCAGACATGACATTCACACCCCTTGCTGCTGTAATGACAGCACACAGGAGCATGTATTGCACATGGCATTACATACACTTATTACAGAAGTCATTACCCTGTTATGTTATCAGACTGGGTGGTGGGAACTGGTTGCCAGGGCTAAGCCATGCTTAGCAGGTATCATCATTGCTCCAATATAACAGCTAAGCTGATTTGCGCACTGGTGAGTGAAGCATACACTGTGTAAGCGCCTGTACATTTACCCGTAGCTTAGCACCGCTTAGCTTCATGCAAACCCGCGCAAACATGCTTAAAGCTGTTCAAAACTGTCTTAGCCACTCTGTATCCAACAGCCCTTGTTCTGCACAGCAACAAAATGAACAGCCCTTGCAGGTCTTGAATCTAAGACCCTGTACATTATAGTCAGAACATTTAACCACTACACCATGACCACTGTGAAGACAGCTGTTGTTTTTCCAATATATCTGTCAATACACATATGGATTAGTGCTGAGCAATTGCCTTTACTTCCACAATTGTGTAGCACTTGTTATTAATATGACTGTTGCATCCCATATGTTGTTTTATCATAATGTACTCATATAAAATACATACAGTGAGATACATCTAGGAAGGTATACGCAACCATGATGTTTACACATGACAGGAATAATGATGTTGACAGATATATATATATATATATATATATATATATATATATATATATATATATATATATATATATATATATATATATATATATATGTTGATATATGTCTACATGTACATACACATGTATATTTATACATATGTCTGTATACACATCTGTATAGTGCATCATATATATGGCCATGTGTAGATCTCTTTGTGTATATATATATATATATATATATATATATATATATATATATATATATATATATATATATATATATGCACATCATATGTGTACAGATATGCCTATTTTTGTAAATATATATGTAGATATCTATAACTATATGTGCATACATATCTATTGTGATATACCTACTACTGTCAATATATATATGTAGATATCCATAAGTATATGTTCATATGTATCTATATTTGTATATGTATAGACAGATATTTCTGTGTATATGTATATATTTGAGTGTTTATATATATATATATATATATATATATATATATATATATATATATATGTGTGTGTGTGTGTGTGTGTGTACATACATATATCCATCTATGTATGTCAATATGTATATGTGTATATATCTATAGATATATGGATAATTATTTGTACACGTATGTTCACCATATGTCCAGAACATGAAGTGGAGTCCTAACTCAGACCCAATAGTCCCAAACTCTTAGTGCAATGGGATGTCAGGTATGTATTGCAGGTATGTATGTAGACTGTTGCTACTGTAATAGGGATTGTCTTAACAGACTTGTTGTGTGTGGGAGGTCACATCTGCTTTTAACATGTGAGCCATTGGCTGCTGACATACATCCTAAGGACATCATAGTACAGTACCACTGCTAGCACAGTAATGATCTTGTGGACTACAGCAGAGATATGGCCAATACATGTGGACAGTCTGACACACTCTGGTCAGTCCAGAGGTAAACACATAACCCCTTAGTGGAAGACATGTGGACCAAGCCTGACAATGTGGATGTTAATAGCCATGTAGATGTGTATACATATGCCCACATAGGTTATGCATTCACACAGTCCTGTCTGTATTGACACATAATAACCTCTGGTGCAGAGGTCATAGCCACATGCTACCCACTATTTAGTGACATACATCTGTAGAGCATCCCACTGCTTTGTCAGATATACATGACAGTTATGGTGGCCCAGCAGCAGTACATATGGCAAATATCTGGACATAACATCACACTGGATAAGTACACTAAGCTGCTAGGTATGTAACAAAGCACTGTGCAAACTACAGGCAGACTGCCACAACAATGACCTACATTTCTTATGGAGGAAGACACACGTATATGCAAATATAGCAGTCTTTATAGGCATGTCATAGCACAGAGTAACAGACACCTGTGTGAAAGTGCATACCCACAACCTAAGTGAACACAGCCATGGCCACATATGGTAAGCTATCTTAATATTACAGTATATGGACTGTCTGATCAACACCATTCTCATATGTGCTACTTACACATTAACCCTGCATATACTGGGCCAGTACACAGTGTGGTCCAATACATGTCTGTGGTATGGGACATGTGAGTTTGGCCCTACAAACATGTAAGCCAATAGGGTACCATACACTGGAGCAGCATGTAACATTCGATAGAACAGGACCAAGAACAATGACATCTACCATACTCTGTACACAGGCCAAGGTACATATTCGCAGTACACACACTGTCAACAATTACCATAAGTACACAGACCTCAGTACTGTACACACAACCACAGAATGCCCAGGTTATGTCCTTAAATATAACCTCTCCTATACATAACGTATAGCAGTCTGATATCTCACTGGCTTGTTATCAGATATGATGTCAATACATAATGGTGTACAGAACATGTGCACCTCTTACTGCATGACATATGTACAAAGATTGACAAAGTTGTGGCTGGAGGCACAAACACAAGGCTAATATTGACATGTTGCTGTGATAACCTCATACATTTACTGCTGTAACAGGTTTGTTGTGACATATGTCCTATGAGGGATATGAAGTCAGTAACTCTCGTGGCTGTCACCATGTACTGACTGTAATCCTCACACTATGCTTCTGCAGTTCTTAGATAGGTGTTCTGTGAGTAACACAGGAAACAAAAGGCACCACACACTGCCCAGTCTGCAGATGACCCTACAGATGATTGGTTTCCTCAAAAACATAGCACTGTCATGACAGGTATTAAAACATGTAGACCAGCCATATCCACACACACCCTGTTAAACCGACATTACTCCAAATGCAGAATAGCAACACTTACATTCTGCAGTCATGTCAGGCATATGCCGCTCCTGTGTGTTGGCCTGTTTCCACACTGTATGTTGTTAGAGGTAAATCCGAACTCCATCTGTGATGCTGTTTACCAAACACCAGATCTAGGTCCTGCTCACAGTGAATGAAAAGGTCCAACACCAACATGATGTTCCTAGATACTGGAGTGTGTTTCCATGCAATTGGCTATGGGAATGTTACAGCAGCTGTTCTACATGCAATTAGCTAGAGGAGGGCTGCAATTCATGCAGAGGCCATCAGCTGATTATGATCATCACTTAAAAAACACAAGCTGCTAACTAAGCAAAGCAGGTGCAGATCTCCACATCCACCAGAGAGGGAGTGAGAGAGACAGACAGAGACAAAGTAAGTCAAGGAGGGGGTGGGAAAGTAAAACCTAAGCATGTTTGTGTAGCACACCTAGCAGTACATATATTGGAGTGTGTTTCCATGCAATTGGCTATGGGAATGTTAACCGCAGTTGTTCCACATGCAATCAGCTAGAGGAGGGCTGCAATTCATGCAGAGGCCATCAGCTGATTATGATCATCCCTTACAAACCACAAGCTTCTAACTAAGCAAAGCACGTGTAGTTCTCCACATCCACCAGAGAGAGACTGAGAGAGACAGACAGACAGAGACAAAGTAAGTCAGGGAGGGGTTTGGGAGAGTAAAACCTAAGCATGTTTGTGTCACACACCTACCAGTACAGGGATTCAAACCCCTGATTGACTAGGTATTGCTATGATGTCTATGCAGTCATTGCATGCACCACATAGCTTAAATGTTGAGGAGCTGTCCAAACGTATATGTGATGGTGAGTGACATTTGCAACAGTGATATGGTAGCTATACAGTAGGTGTAGTACACGTGCCTGTCCATATGAACAGGTGTCAGTGTCAACACAGCCACACCCCTTCAGGGACTCACACACATTAACACACTTGGCAGAGTCATGAATACACTTTCTAACTAGTTAGTTTGCCACAATACAGTAATGTGCAGGTATCACATGCACCACAGGGGTATCCAGAGGTTATATGGGCAAAAGGTATGTGAAGGTGTCTGACATCAAACAACATGCTTCAGTATACCAATGAGAGTTGTTGTGAGTGTGAATGTGGTTGAAAGCATCATACACCACACACACAGACACAGGGTGCCAGTACTGACATGTATGCATGCCTTGCTTCACAGGTGTGTAGTGGTTGACTGTGCCAGAAGGGTATACAAGGCTAGGTGAAGGGTATACCTTGGCATCAGGCCAGATGACAATGGTCTGCAGTCTGGCTCAGGGGTGTATTGTCTGGAGTGGCCCACACAGGTGGGTACTGTATTCACCATCCAGTCAACTGGGTAACTATTGCGTGTGGCCATTGCTGTGCAATGCTTGCCATGTATGTGTTCTTTAGCCCATGACATGGACGCTGTCTGGGATGTGCACACATCCCATATGCATGTACAGTGACATGTGAAAATATACTTGGGGTGTCAGGCCCATGTTGTGTACACAGATTGTTATAATCAGATGTGCCAGTCCTGGCTTCATGTGGCAGGAACTGGTAATGGACAGCAGGTTGACCCTGCACCTACATTGATAGCATGAAACAGGTATTCTGTGGTGTCAGTGGCATCTGTCCATACAGGGCATGTGTTTAAGGCATGGTATGTCCTTTGTGGGTCACATTTGATGGCACCACAGATGTTGCAGGTGTCTAGTGGGGAACATATTGAAGGCACACTGTCTGCATGTACATGCCTATTGTACTGATGGACAGGGTGCCATGCCCTCTGTTGTCCACTGTGATCAGACCATGGTTACTATCTGTGGGCAATATGCAGGATACTAATAACATAGCGGTTGTTGCCTAGGCAAGTGTGTTTGTGTATGATACATGGGTTGAGAGTGTTCCCTGGGTAATACAAGGGTTGCTAACTTTGTTCACCAAGCCTTGATATCACATGTAGGGATATGGCACAGCCTCTCAGCTATTTCACATCTGTTATCCTTGTAAGGTGGACATTGTGACCTATAATGGGGTCACTAAATAAGAAATTTGCAAAATGCACTCCACAGTGAGTCCAGTTGTTACACACTCACAGCCACCTCCACACAGGATATGAATGACAAGCACAGACACACACCCTTGCCATGTCTGGGATTAGAACTCTTACCTAACAAGTTTATCACACTACAGCATTACGCAGTTATAGGACTTGCCACGGAAATTACTGGAGCACTCCAACCCCAAAGGTGTATTTCACTGGGAATGACATCAGCAGGCTTGCCAAAGAAGGTCAATTGAGGTTGTAGTGACTGGCCTCAAAAGCATTGCACCCTTCACAGACAAAGAAACACACACACAAACATCCATACTTGCCATGTGTGGTAATAGAACCCATTCCAAAGGTTCTATATCACACTGCAGCATTACAGTGTTATAGGATGCACCACAGAGATTACTGAGCTACTCCTTTCCCAAAGGTGTATTTAACTGGGAATGACATCGGCAGGCTTGCCAACGTAGGGCAATGGAGGTTGTAGTGACTGTGAATGGCCTGAAAAGCATTGCAACCTACACAGACAAAGAAACGCACACACAAACATCCACACTTGCCATGTGTGGGAATAGAACCCCTACTAAAGTACTATATCACACTACAGCGTTACGCTGTTATAGGATGCACCATGGAGATTACTGGGCTACTCTTTTCCCAAAGGTGTATTTCACTGGGAATGACATCGGCAGACTTGCCAAAGTAGGACAATGGAGGTTGTAGCGACTGTGAATGGCCTCAAACACATTGCACCCTACACAGACAAAGAAACACAAACATCCACACTTGCCGTGTGTGGTAGTAGAACCCCTACCAAAGTACTATATCACACTACAGCATTATGCTGTTATAGGATGCACCACAGTGATTACTGGGCTACTTCTTTCCCAAAGGTGTATTTCAAAGTGAATGACATCAGCAGCCTTGCCAAAGTGGGCATTTACATTGTAGTGAGTGTGACTTGCCTAAAAAGTATTGCTCCCACACAGACAGAGGCACACACACACACACACACACACACACACACACACACACACACACACACACACACACACACACACACACACACAGTTGCTATGTCTGGTATTAGAACTCCTACCTGACTAGTTTATCACACTACAGCATTACACAGTTATAGGACATGCCACAGGGATTATTGCGCTATTCCTTTCCCAAAGGTGCATTTCGAAGTGAATGACATCAGCAGCCTTGCCAAAGTAAGGCATTTGAAATGTAGTGAGTGTGACTAACCTAAAAATCATTGATCCCTACACAGACAGACACACACAGTTGCCATGTCTGGGATTAGAATTCCTACGTAACTAGTTTATCACACTACAGCATTACACAGTTATAGGACATGCCATGGAGATTACAGGGCTACTCCTTTCCCAAAGGTGTATTTCATAGTGAATGACATCAGCAGCCTTGCCTACATAAGGGCATTTGAATTGCAGTGAGTGTGACTAACTTAATAAGCATTGCTCCCTACACAGACAGAGACACTCAAACACACACACACAGGTGCCATGTCTGGGATTAGAATTCCTACTTAACTAGTTTATCACACCACAGTATTATACAGTTATAGGACGCACCACAGAAATTACTGAGCTACTTCTTTCCCAAAGGTATATTTCAAAGTGAATGACATCAGCAGCCTTACCAAAGTAGGGCATTTGAATTGTAATGAGTGTTACTAACCTGAAAATCATTTCCCCCTACACAGACAGACACACACACAGACAGACACACACACACACACACACACACACACACACACACACACACACACACACACACACACACACACACACACACACACACACACACACACACACACACACAGTTGCCATGTCTGGGATTAGCACTCCTAGCTGACTAGTTTATCACACTACAGCATTATGCATTTACAGGAAACACCATGGAGATTACTAGGCTATTTCTTTCCCAATGGTGTATTTCAAAGTGAATGACATCAGCAGCCTTGCAAAAGTAGGGCATTTAAATGGTAGCGAGTGTGACAGCCACAAAAGCATTGCTGCCTACACAGACACACACACACAGTTGCCATGTCTGGGATTAGAACTCCTACCTGACTAGTTTATCACACTACAGCATTACACAGTTATAGAATGCACCACAGAGATTACAGGGCTACTTTTTTCACAAAGGTGTATTTCAAAGTGAATGACATCAACAGGCTTGTCATAGTAGGGCTATTGGGAGGGCCGTGTGTGTGCATGGGCCATAACCCATCTATCTGGAGGTAAACACACCACACTCAGGCACACACAGGTTTATATTCCACGGGCACATGTATACAACTGCTAAATGACTACTGACTTGTACAGACATGTTGCACAGCTAGCACTTGCACCACAGAGTCTGTAATGCTGAGGGATACCAGTGGATAATTTCTACAGTCAGTGGCATTTACACATCATGTGGTTGTAGCCATTTGGCTGTGTGTTGGGTGGGACAGGCCTCATTATGGAAGGCTCTTTGTCACTGTCACTCTCTCCCACACATCTATGTATGTGTACTTTTGGCATATTATAGTGTGTTGTCCTTGGATACGTGTGTGTATTCCTATCCAAAGTGTGTGCAAAGCATGACTGGTGCATACTGAGGAGTGTATGCACTAACATCCGCAACTGTCAGATATGTAGGGTCCACTGTTGTTGTCAGACTTGGGCTTCATTTGTTTAAGTGTGTGAGCATGCCCAGAATGCCCTTCTGTATTGAATGTGTGGATCCATTCCAGATATTTGTACTGCAGTGCAGACCTTTGTGTTCTACACCTACAGGTAGAAAACTGTTTCTGCAGGATATCTGTAGATCATTTGGCAATATGGGGTCACAATGTGCAAGGGATAGTGTGTACTGTAGGTGACTGTGTCTGTGCTGCTTCTGCAACATGGTACTGGTGTTATCAGAGATATTCAAACAAGTGTACTGTTATACACTGTGATGTTTTATGTCATCAGGTACTGTCAAGTGCACATTTTTAATCACAGTGATGTCCTGGGGAACACAGGTTGAATGCAGCTGTGTCTAGTATTGTGGTCAAATGCCTACATATTAATGGAAAGTTATGCCATTCTGGAGGGGGAGCTGCAGGCACTTGCTGCTGGGTCTGTGTATCCTGTTCAGCACCTTGGTACAGTACTGGCAGAGGATCCCATACTTGTACATCCATCGACATGACAGTATAGCCTTATCTTGCTGTGGCAATACCTCACAGCTGTACAGATTCACAAAGGTTACCTAGAGCCAGGGGTCATAAGTCAGGACATTACCCCTATTGTGGTGTATGGGAAGGTTTGTAGCCACCCATTTTTGTGTTTGCAGCCAGGGATAGTATGTGCACACGGCTGTGTCAGACCTTGCACATTTCATGCTGCACATGCTCCCACCCTCCCTCTATTATTCTATCCTCTCCATATATTATCCATACATTCTCTGATACTTTCCCTATAGTTATCACCTCATCACAGCTGTGTTTTGGTGTTGGTCCACAGTTCATGCAGTGGGACATGGTGGACATGTTACTGTGGTTTGTCCACATATCCTTGCATATGGCTTATGTGTAGTGTGTTATGTTGTTATTTGGGTGTCCATGACATAACATACATTGGCAGTATGGGTGAGACACAGGCCTTTTGCAGAGGCCTGTAGGCCATTTGGTGGTGATGTAGGCCAGCTGTATCAGGCCATTGCATTCTGTCAGCCCTACAGTCCCAGACTGCCATACAGTATATTCCCCTGGGGTGCAGGGTAGGTGTGCTAGGTGTTCATGCCAATACTTTCTATCAGTATTGATCAAGTGGTGTGGATGCTGGCAGGGTGCTACTTACAGCTAGGGACACAACTGCATGGGTCACCTGCACTGCATGCTGCCTTCCTTTGCTATTGCCATACACAGGTGGGGGTCATATTGTACCCATTCCCAACAGCAGGGATACGGTCAGTGAGGTACCTGTGGGTGGTGTTTGGGTGATATGGGTGCATTTGTGCTATGGACACTACTTGCATCTGACTCACAGATATGCATTGGGTATTCCAGTTATGCTGGCTTGTGCAAGGACATCAGCCATTTCCCAATACATCAGTCCTATCACCTTTGTGATCTGCAAGTGTTTAGCCAGACGACATCGGTATTCCCTACTACAAGCCCAGATAATGTGATGCATACCTATATGTACAATTCCAAGGGTGTGTCCATTTCATGGTTACACATTATATACTGTATGTCTGGGGCACTTTTCCCTGTGTATTGCTTGCATATCTAGCCCAGCAGTCATGCCATGTCCAGCTTTCCAATGGTGGCACATATTACCACCATACATTTACAATGGCTTACTGCTAGCATGTGTTATACTGGGGGGAATTGTCTTTGGCACTGTAGTTGTGAGGACTTGACCCTGTCATCGGCAGCAGTGGGCAATAACCACCAGGTCAAACCTCAACATGCATACATATTGACCACTCTCACACAATATGAAACACACACCAACCTAACACACACATACCTGCATATTGTTCAAATGCTACAATCTATCCTGCTACCTTGGCCACCTCAGGTCATCTGTGCTCGACTGGTATTATACCTACACATACATGTTAGTACATGTCTACATAGGATTGGAGGGGGGCACACCTGACTGTTACTACATTTCTACATAGGATTTGGGGGCACACCTGGCTTTTACAACATGCATACATCAGATTGGGGAGGCACACCAGACTGTTACTACATGTCTAAATATGAATGGGAGGCACACCTGACTGTTACTCCATTTCTACATAGGATTGGGGGGGCACACTTGACTGTTTCTACATTTCTACACAGGATTGGGGGGCACACCTCACTGTTTCTACTTTTCTACACAGGATTGGGGCACACCTGACTGCTACTACATTTCTACATAGGATTCATGGGGCACACCTGACTGTTTCAACATTTCTACACAGGATTGGGGGGGCACACCTGACACTTGTACACATTTTCTATGACTGCACTGGTATATCAGGTACTCCATTACATCCTGTATTCTAACCTATCATGCTGACTAGCGGCATATCAGTGTACTAAAGCTCTTAGGTTTGATTGACCTACATATCAGTTTCTGACTTCCTACCCTTCATAACTAACATACCACTGCCTGACCTGCTGCAGTCTGTCTGTGTAGGCCTGGGGGGTTACCCATAACCATCATTCAGAGGCCTTAGCACAGCCTTTGTTTGTGTTTTTCTACACCTGTCCTGCTGGCTGAGACTGTTGTTGGGTATGTGAACCTCCCTGACTGGCATGTGTGAGTCATATGGACATACATGTGGTCCAGCACATTTCCTGCAGTGTTTTTTTTTTGCCATGTGTAGTACTGGCTACTATGCTGATACCAGTATTTGTTACAGATCTCATGGTGCCACTATAGGTGTCTACTATCTGCTTGCATCCCATTCAGCCACCCAATTTCCTTGCATGCTCACACCCATGCAATAGATACAAGTAACAACACATACTACTCCATTTGGCAATTGGTAAGGAGAGTGACTTACCTTGTGGGTGTGCCAGTATTGAGGATGGTGCTGGAGGGCTGCATATGTTGGATGCACATAGTACACTCCCTATACATGGCTGAGCACAGGTAGTGTCATGTTTGGCATCCCTTTTACTGTATGTGCAACTCAGAGAGTGGTGTCATTCCCTGGGTCTCTACTGTGTCAGTGTATGTGCTATGCGTTGCCTCTTTGCCAAGGCCAGGCCATACTGGGCATGTCTCCTTCTGCCTACTAGGGCAGGCTCAGGTTGTTCTTCCTCTGAGTCACTCTGTGCCTGTGCAGGCCTTGGCAATGGTGGGGGCTGTGTGACCCTGCCCCTCGCTGTCCCTGCTGCAGTTGTTTCCACAGGATGATATTGTGTAGCATGGCACATATGATGACAATTTGAGTGCATATAGCTGGAGAGTATTGCAAGGCTCCACCGGATGTGTCCAGGCACTGGAACCTTGACTTGAGCATCCCAAACACAGGCTCTATTACAACTCTGGTTTGTGCGTCTGCCTCATTATGGAGTTCTTGTTCAGGTGTGTGTGCATTTATGATGGGTGTCATCAGCCATGACTCCAGTGCATAGCCAGCATCCCCCACTTGGTGACCATAAGGGATGTCCCCACTTGCAAATCTCTGGCACAGCTGCATCAGATGCCAGATGTGGGAATTGTGATAGCTTCCAGGGCAGCCAGCACACACATTCATCATAATGCCCTGGGCTGACATGGCATCCAGGAACTGGTGGAGTACTCTGGTTGCTGATGCCTGTGAGATCCCCATTATATCTCCAGTTGGCCTTTGGAAGGTACCTGTAGTTAGTATTCTTAGGCCTGCACATACCTTGGTATCCACTGGGATGGGTTCTCCTCTGTTAGTTCTGTGTGTGAGGCTTAGCCGGCGCAGCTCAACAATTTGCTGTAGAAGGTCCCTGTCCACCCTATAGCTCTCCACTGTCTCCAGCTCATGTAGCCTCTGGCAGGTTACCCTGGGTCTGTACACTTTTCTCCGTCTCCTCACTGTGGGTTGGTCGACAGCATTCACATCCTCACTACCCTCAGGCTCTTCCACATGTTGATGTATGATAGCTATTGCAGCCCCTATCATTTTGTTGTTTTTGTTTGTTACAATTACCCCGCTTGTATACACCGGTGGTGTAGAGTATGTGGGAAAAAACAGAGGAAAAGGTGTTTGCATAGTTTATAGTAGTGTTCTGGGCTGGGCTGGTCTGCTGCCTGTGTAATTGGCTGATTCTGATACATTTCACCTGCCAGCTATGCTAGTTCTCCTAGATTACCTTCCTACTGCTGTTTTCCCTTCCCATTGCCTTCCTGTTTAAGCCTGGGGGCATGCCGAGCAAATGCAATGCTCAAATGTGCACAGAGCTGCTATTTTCTGGTTTATTTTTTTTTCCTTTAAAACCCGATGTGCGGCGGGCACACCCGCTTAGGCAATGTAAAGAGTGCTAGGTAGCCTCAGACATATCCCCTTGCTTAGCTCTGCTAAGCTAATGGCAAACCCCAGCCACAGAGCTCCAATCCACTTACAGTATGCCTGACACACACCATTATGATGTCAGATAACTCCTAGGCTTGCAGCAAGCTATTCCTGCTCTTACACTGTTGGGTGCTGACTAGCATGCAGGAGAAATCTGGGATTCAGTATCATTCCCCTCATTTGCATAGGATTGCCTGCTGATGCATAGTTACAGGTCCCACACTGGGCCTCCCCCTTAGCAACTACTATTCACTGGCCATGTTGTCTTCTGCCTGCCATTGAGTATAATGGCAAAATAGTAATTTTGGTTAGAATGCTTATTTTAGGGTTTTTATTTTATTTTTTGCCCGATTCCATTTGCACGCCACTGCCCTACGCTTAAACAGCCGATATCGATCAGCTAAAAAAAATAAAAGTTATTTTTTTTATTTTTGCAACTGTTTTCTATGCCAATGGCCATATATTTGGCTGTTGCCATGCTTTCCACATAATTTCCACTCTATATTTGGAGCTGTCATGGCTCCGTTTTGTAGTTTGCAGAAATGTACTCGGTTACTAACCGAGTACACTTCTGCAGATTACACTAGTCCTGCACGGCCGGCTTCCAGCTTCCTGGAGCACAAATTCACCTCATTTGCATGGATTTCACCTGCAAATGGGGTAATTTGCATACAGGAGCTGAGTCAGTGCAGGACTAGTGCAGGAGCGTTCGTGCACATCCCTGCAACTTATTCCTAGATCGCACGGCAGACATGGTGCTTGCTGGAGCTTCTGCACTAGTCCTGCACACCATACAGGGCTTGCTGAATCCTGGAGTATGTGTTGAAGCAAGAATCTATGTTTCAATACTGTCATTTTGAGTTACATTTTTTATGATAATCAATGCAGCAATGATTTGCTGCATGGATTATCGCAGATATACTAGAGGCTTCATAAGGAGGAAGGTCAAGTACTTGCACTTATGATGAGGGGGCTGTGTTTTAATATTGAAACTTTAAGATACACTGAATGTTTTGACAATAGGATAGCTGCACTATTGTGTGAGTATTTGATTACAGGTTAGCGACAGAGAAAGAAATAGAGAAGGTGACTGAACTGGTGTTTGTTATGTATATGTGCTGGTGTATGTAAAGTCAGGATGAGTGTATTGTATAGTGGTAGTGTTGGGGAAAATATTTTTAAAAAGTCAATGTGAAGAGTAGGCGCATGCACTTTTACCAGCACTTCCCACTGACATTGTAGATGGTAGCTCTAATTCTAGAGATATGGTTGCCTCACCAGCAAACCCAGCACATTATATGTTGGGATTGCTGTTAATAGTCCTCGGTAGGCTGATCTCCAGGTTGATTAGCAGCCAGCATCCTACACTACCATCTACCAGGTATGAACCTATTTCTGGCGTATCTTGTCCATGACTCAGCTCTCTTGCCAATTGGCCTATCTCTGTAAGTATGTGTCTATTTCTTGTCCTCCAAACTTTCTGTATATAAATCACCCCTTTCTATCTGTGTTGTTTTTTTTTTTCTGTTTGTGCCTGTAAGCTATAGTAAGCCATCTTTCCCTACCAGGTGTTTCAGCTAATTGGCGATTTTGAATGCCCATGACTTGTTTAATCATTTTAATGGACAATTTCAGGCCAATAAAGCCAAACCCAACTAGCTGTGGATATGCATATTTTGGCCTTGTTATGACCTTATCAGCACAAGCAGAGTGTTTGACTAAGCATAAGAAACACTTGATGTTCACAAGGGTCATTTGCATATATCCCATGTGCCTCTGATACAAGAGGTTTTGGAGGTCACTCAGTCGAAGTTCTAGCCTTGCTGGAGTTTTCATTTTGTTTTTACTGATTTGTTTTTCATTGACTTTCTCACTTATTGTTTTAGTTTGTTGTTTGGGATATTTTTCAGTAACCCTAATGATAATGGACATCAGCTGGGTATAACAGCCCTGTGTTTCTTATACTTAATTGAGTACTCTGCTTGTGCTGTGTTGATGAGATCATAACAAGGCCAAAATATGTATATCCACAGCTAGTGAGGTTTGGCTTTATTGGCCTGAAATTGTCTATTAAAATGATGAAACAAGATATGGGCATTCAGAATCGCCAATTAGCTGAAACACCTGAAGTTCACAAGGGTTATTTGCATATATTCCATGTGCCACTGATACAAGACATTGGGGAGGTCACTCAGTGGATCTTCTAGCCTTGTTGGAGTTTTTATTGTGTTGTTACTGATTGGTTTTTCAGTGACCTTCTCACTTATTGTTTTTGTTTTTTAATCTAGAAAAAAGGCTACTATTCCAATAAAAGAATAAAAATGTATCTTGTCTTCCCACAGTTTGGTATTGCACACTGTTTCTGTTTCCTTTGCTTGTCTCCCATTACTTGCTCTTACCTCTTTCTTATTTTCCCATTTTATGCTGTGACACTCCAGCACTGGCCCAGTAATCAAAGAGCCTCAATCCTCACCACTGGCAGCAGTGGGGAATGTATACACTCGGAGAATTACAAGTACACACACACAGTAAAGTGCAATTTCCATTAAGAGCACACATAGATCACAGTCAGTCTGGGGCTGGTTTCTCCCTCTTTCTCAGGATCCCCAATAAGACTCCTCACTGGCACAGCTATAGAGTTGAATTCTCTGCTGACTGGCCAAGTTAAGACCTCCAGCACCCTTTCTGTCCAACCAGTGCTTCATGTCCCTGCCCAAGGTAGCTGACACACACACACACACACACACACACACACACACACACACACACACACACACACACACACACACACACACACACACACACACACACACACACACACACACTCTCTCTCTTTGAGATTTGAATTATACACAAACACACATCTGAGAAAGGCTGGCTCAGGTTTACTAGCTATGCCCCCCTTCTGCCCAGACTATGAGGTAGTTCTGACTGCCACCAAAAACTACTTATCAGCTACTTTAAGGCCCTTCCCAAAGGATTTCCAATCTTACTGTGTAAGGTTACTTTAATCCAAATGGTAGTCTGACCAAGAGGAAGGCTATTTAGGCTATTTAGGAGAGACCTGTACAGTATCACCAAAAAGATATTCAAGTACTCTAAGAGCTTAAATATCTCTAAAACAGACCAGTTACAGCTGAAAGGTTTAAATATATTTAATAATAAATAATAAAAGAACAAGCCAATACTAAATATGTATTCACAGAGACTTCAGAGTTCAAAATCACAGGAAATGTTTAAAACAACATTGCAGGATGGTCTCAAATAAATAAAGAAAACATCTAAGCTATACTTTACTATATTCCTACCTGAATCTAAAAGAGTTGCTATGTCCTAAAAACTTACTTACAGCAAGACAAGTGCATAAGGTGGTGAGTGGATGTTCTTGTTAGGGTAAAGACAAAATACAAAATGCCCTCTTTCTCTCAGAGAGTTCTTAAATTAATATCAAATATTACTGCTGGATTAGCTTGGATGACACCACTTTTTGTCACCTGACTTTAAACCCCCCAGTGTCAGAAACTACCAACATTTAACATCTCTCTGTGAAAATACAAAGTCTTCAGATGTTTACAATTGCTAGCGGACATAAAACAATAAAACACTTACAAAACAACACAGAGAGTCCCCTAGTGTAGACATCCTGTCTCCTGTTGACTGAAACTGAAAGATAACTTCTATAGCACAATCATAAAACAATTTAATTTCAACTTATTTTCTTTAAATTTTGCAAGTTAACCCTCTGTTCTAGTTTCCATTATTAAAATATATACATTCACACAATTACAATAGTTTGCATACATTCCTGTTCTAAGCCAGCAGGGCATGCAGGGGTTACATTTTAGCTCAGTACATGACATATAGTTCTAACACATTTGTAGCACAAGCATCTTACATGAAGCATGTTGGCATTCACAAATGACACGTAACCACTTACAAAATTCCAGCTAGCTGGGCTAGCAGTATTTCCTTTGTCACATATGCTAAAAGTTGTGGCTGCTTGACTGTAGCCACAACATAAAGACTGTTCAGATGGTATTCTTGAAACTTGAGATTTGGGTTATGTTATTGCACAAAAAGTACCTCATCATCTAAACATTCTAACCCATGTTATAGCATTTTGAATGGTTCAATAAACCTGAATCGCTGCATTGTTATTCATGATTTCATGTAACTTTATATGAGGAGAGCTCAGTCTCAAATATGCTACCCAGAAGTAGCTGTACACCATAAGTTTTCACTGCAGTATTTTAATGCTTACCATGTGAACTATATCATTCACTACTTTTATTCCATTAGAACACTGTTGAATTGTATAACTGATTAGGCCAGATGATTACTCACAAGTGCCACTGATTCACTATACCCCCCATAGTTAGCACAACTTGTGCAGCACAGCATTGTTTTCTTTTACTAGTGGTTTTCTGATGCATATTAAATACCATTAAATTCCACTTTAAATCTCTAATACAGCACAAATCTGATTAGGAATTACATAGCCGTTCTGTTAGCATGATTGCCTCTGAACTTCTTGAGCATCTTGATTCTACCACCTGGTAAATCTTAAAGAGATCATTATTTGAAATGTTTAACAGTTATAAAAAAATTGTTAAAACCTTCAGACTTACAGGTAGATGTAAGTAATGATTTAACTAATTTAATCCTGAACAGCAGGAGGCTAATTTACACCATTGATTTGTGATATCTTCTAAGCCAAGAAACATTTTTTTTCCTGAGAGCTTTATCCCAAAGTCCACTACTAAAAACACTCTTCATTAGATTTATAATATCTGATAAATAGTGTGAGTTACAAAAATGTAAAATATAACAACTATTTTGTAGGGAATGTGGTATGCACTAGTATTAGCATCAAATGTCTGTCTGTAGATGCTAATTTTATGCTACAGATTTATGAATAAAAACTGTATTCTGTTTGTGAAAAAAAAGAATAGTTTTATGGTAAAAGAGTTATATCCCTATACGTTTAGAAGATACATCCAGAATGTCAGAGATGGAACTGTTCATCTGATCAAAAGCTTTCCAATGATGTATGAAAAGAGGGGGTGTCATACTGTAGTTTTGTGATATTTCCAAATCTATGCAACATAAGTTCACAATATCTGAAAACAACATTAATCTACAAAAAGTTTGCATTAGATGGCAAGTATCAGTGACAACTTTTTGTGCCTTCATGTTTTGTACAAGATGGCACAATTAGTTCACCTGTATGTTACATAGCATTTATGAAATTAAAGCAGTTATGAAAAATTAGGAAATGGTCATAAACGCTTTATCAAAAGAGCATTGAAATCTCAGAATGGTCTGGATTCAGTAAACTCTGTGTTGGTTCCTCACAGAACCTACACGGAGTGCATTCGCATATGTGTTATTCTTCATTGCTTGGCATTGCGCAGCCTCACTCCATGAATAGCAATGATGTACAGCACATGTAAGCAAGGTTTTGCAGCTCGACCCATTGATACTGGGTGCAAAACCTATATACAGAATGTGAATCATTCCACACAACCCTTTAGTGCCAATAAAGGGAAAGCATGCATTTCCTGAAGGATATGAAGTACAGAATAGAAATGTATTTCATTATATATTGACTGCATCTTCAGTGATTTCACAATAAACCATACATTTTATAAGGAACAGGCCAAAAATATGATGTAACTATCTGGACATTCTGCAGAACTGTGTACAGTCTGTCCTTTGTGTTTTAATTTTTTTTTGTTTTCTTTTTTTTTTCTTGCCAGTGTTTAGCTGTGCTCACCTGGTTTATGCAAAGTGCAGCAGCACACAGACTGGAGGAATGGACCACCCAGGTTGTAGACATGACCCAGACAGGCACACATATGGACCAGATGCATTCAATTAATAATATTGTGGTACGCATAAACATGGTAAGTGGCATTCCACTATGGTTAACAGCAAGAACCTTACAATAACTACTAAGATAGCAGATGTTGCCTCACTAATCCTGTGTCAGCAGCTGTTAAGTGTAGGTGTGGAGTGCAGACAGTCCAGAGTTCAAGTACAGGGTGTGCAAATTTTGTTTTAATCTTGTGAGATTTTATAGCAATTAAGTGAAACATACGTAACTGTTTTCTCAACCTTCTTGTGGCAATACCTGTAAGCGCAGGAGAACCATAGACAGGGTCCATCTGAGTAGCACATTTACAGAAGAGCCTGTATACCAAATAATCTTGAAATTATAATGCTTGTCATTGTTGCTCATTGCTTAACCTCACACAAGCATGGTGCCAGGCAGTGTTCACCCTTGCCTGCCATGTTTGCTCAATGGTAAGCTATCTGCAATATTTTCAAATGTTGCAAAACCAAAATGTGCACACTATCCTTAAGCATGAGACATGCAATAGGCAGGAAACAGCAGCATATAAAATGAAATTGGTGGGAAATACCCATTAGACATTGAAAATGAACTATGGCAGGCATATTTGGAGTTGCTGGAGAGAGTGTGCACTTTCAGGCACAGTGTTGGGGTTTTCAGGAGTCCAAGAATTTTGTTGGACTCCTAGTTAAGGAACATGAGCTCAGATTGCTGCAGTGGGACTATTCAGGCTCAGAATATAAATCTGAAGCATGGAACAGTATTTCCAGGGTCTTAACTAGTGTAACAGGTATCCACTGTACAGGTGAGCAATGCAGCCTTCATTTTGATGACCTCTGGAGGAGGAAGTGGGATACCCTCAACCTTTGGATTGAGGGATATCAGGCAGGGGACACCACACAGATGTGTAAGTAACAATTTCAGTGAGTAATTGTAAGACTTAAAAGTCGAATATAGTCAAGACTGGTATTCATAATGGTGATCTGCTCTGTTCTGTTTTTTTCCACAGCTGCTGAAGAGAGAGATTTGAATGTTTGGTCTCATGCTGCACATCTACTAAGGATGCAAGCAGCATGTGGTATGTATGCATCAGAACAGTACTGTCTAAATACTATTTAATTTTGTAGGATTAAAAGTTAAGACCACTTAGTTGGAATTTAATAGAATGGTATCAAACCGAGCATGCATATCCCAATTGTAAAAGAAACTATGCATGCCTTATTCTGTAGCACAAAGCAGTTGTGCCATATTCTCAAATAACAGTTGATCATGCATGTCTAAACTATAAAAGGAAAGTATGCATGCAGTAGTCTGTAGGACAAAAGAACAGTACAGTATTTAAGTGTAAGCATTGGTTGTGGGTTCAAAAACCACACTTCCCAAATATAAAGTGCTCTTATGTTTTCATCATTATTGGAATGTAACTTCATACCTCTACACTAGTGGCACAAATGACCTTCTGTTAACTTTAATCAGTATAACTGGAACACAAATATGTTCACTATATGCATACATCAATGACTGGTGACTACAGTCTGTACTACAGAGAACCTCTGTTATAAACTGGGTCATCTTAAAAGTAAGTAAGAAACTTGTTAGGAGTTTGTAGCATTAAAAGTAAAGGTAACAGAATAGAGCCAAATAGTTGTATCAATGCTTTGTATGTCACATATGAAGTTATTAATGTTCTCCCTTTTACTCTCACCCCAACCCCTTTCTTTTGTGCTTATTTATTTTTATTTTTGTTTTTCCCACAGCACAGTGGTATAGGACTGTCCCATGGGATCCACCTGCCCCCACTCCACTGGCTACAGCCCTGCTGCACAGCAAGTCTGGTGCAAAACCTGGTTGCATCCCCTCTGCTGCCCCTGCACTATCATGTCCCTCGGGTAGTTCTGCCCTGGAGGATAGGCTTGTGGCTCCTTCCAGCAGCAGTGCTGAAGGGGGTGAGGTTATCACCTGTGACAAACCACCAGTGATGGTGTGTAAGATTGTGCACCGCACTGTTGGCACATGCCTACACCAAATGGAGCACCTGCTCTCCATCCTTGTGCAGAGCTCCCGTAGGAGGTGCAGACATTGGGCACTGCAGATGTGGTGCAGTGAGGTGACAGTGATGAAAGTCCACTGTCTGAAGGCTAGATTCACACTGTCAACTGCCTCAATGTGCATGAGACTGAGATTTCAAACTCTCTCCCCATCAATGGTGTTCACCCACCTCATGTGGCCTTCATCTTCCCTGTCTTGTCTTGTTTGTCCTGTCTGTCTGCAATTGCTTCCTCATCTGCCCAACTTACCTCACCTGGATGTTCCTACAGCCCTTCCTCAACATTCATCTTTCTCTCTCAAAAAAGGACACGTCCCACCTAAAAAATAAATAAAAAATAAAAAAAATCATCCCATACATACCATTATGCCTATTACTTTTGGTTTAAGCACTTGGGCTTCAGACCAGTTGTCTTACATTAAGAAGGTTTATAGTCTACACTCTGGTGGGGGGAGAGGGTAGACTCTGCCCTTCTGAGCTGGGAATTGCTGGTTGATGGCTTATTTTGCCTGTTGTTCTAAGTCTCTTTGTTATGTTTTAAGCACTTGGCCTCTCTCCATACCAGTTATTTACATTAGGTACATTTGTAGTGTAGACTCTTGTGGCAGGGAGGATAGCCTATACCTTATAAGCTGAGAATTGCTGGTTGAAGGCTTATTCTGTCTGTTATTCTGAAAGTGTCTTAATTCTGATTTAAGCACTTAGGTTCCTGACCACTTATTTCACACACTTGTTAGAGTACTCTATTAAACTGTTGCCTTATTTAAACTGTTTCTTCTTCTGTTGTGTTTTCAATTATCTGCACTTTGTATTTCTAGTACTTCTGCATTTTATATTATTGGCTCAATTTAGGCTTGCTGAATTTAGACTATTTGGTATCACTGAAGCACTAAAACAGCCCTCTTATATGAAGAATATCCCCCCTGCACCCTTGTGGTAGCATTGTACAGCCTAGAACCCATCTGATTTGAGGATTGCTGGAATAAGGCTCATTGCTGGCCTTTCCCTTTGTTTACTAGTTTAAAATAGTTTAACTTCATTTGTATTCCAGTGTTGTGTTTTGGGGTGTTTGCACTCGTAGCTGCTCAGAGCTTACACTTCTGACCTGTGAGCAACTCAGTTATGCATTGTGAAACACTGACACATTTTTGAAACCCTAGCCCTCCAAAGAATGGCCACATTTTGTTAGTCTTACACCAAAACCTGGACCATCCAGACTACTTCTCACTAGTTACTACAGTATACACCTTCCATAATGGATGGACAGTTTCCCACCATTTCTTCAGCCAACCCAATTTGTATGGGCATCCTGAAGCAACAAAGCAATTGCCTCATGTATGCTGACAACCAGTTACTGTTAAAACAAACTAATACAACATAACCAAGCTGTATCTATACTATGAATTTGAAATCAATTCTCTCACATAACAACAAACCAGATATCAAACATAGGTTCATAGGTTTATAGGTTCATACTAGGCTATCTGCCCTAGGGCATTTATAAGCCTAGCCAGAGTGTGCTTGGCCTTCGCCACCCATTTTAAATGAATTTTGCTATGCCCTTTTTCGAGGTTAGTATACTGTGCCTCTGTCTAACAGTGACACAGAAGTGATACCCAGGGTAAACCTAAGATCTCCCATCCACTCATCAAGATTCCTCTTGAAGAGAGTCAATGAGGGACTCTGCCTAACCTGGACTGGGATTTTATGCCAGAGTGAAGGGAGCATTTGGGTTATGAATCTGTCCCTCCAGCATGTCCTAGTTATTTCAGTGCTGAGATTCAAGTCTCTCGAGCATGTAGCTCGATGGGATTTGGATTATCTGAGGTGCAGCATGTCCATTAATTCCGGGTTGGACATGGCTTTATACAACAGGCACAGATCACCTCTGAGCAGGCGGTATGCCACTGAGTAGAGCTGGAGTTTCTTTAACCGGGCAGCATATGGCATCTGTTTGAGCCCTTTGATCCTCTTGGTGAGGTACTTTTGGGGTCTTTCCAGTTGCTGCAGGTGTCTGGTAAGGTACATCCCAAAAGGGGCATTGTACTCAATTATGGGCCTGATGAGGGATGAGTAAATAGGCACAATGACCTCCCCTGATCTAGATGTGAATCCCTTCATGATTAGGTGGGCTATATAAAATGTTTTTCTAACCACTTTGGCCACATGGTTTTCAAATGAGAGATTGCTATCAACTTGGGTCCCCAGGTCCCTAATTACTTCTTCCGTACTTAATGGATTACCACCTATGTGGTAATTTGTGGGCACTTTGTTTTTGCCAAAGGGGATGACTATACACTTTTTGGTGTTTACCTTGAGGCCATGGCTCTGGCACCAGTTGTCTGTTTCTATGAGGCCCTTTTGTAGGATGCTTGTGTTGGCTGGAGAGTCGATTATGGCACCTAGTTTGCAGTCATCTGCGAACTTGGTCAGCCTCAGTCCTTCCATGTTGGCCTGTACCTCCGAGAAATATATACCGAACAAGAGAAGTCCCAGGACTGAGCCTTGTGGGAAGCCACTTGTAACTGGTTTGGAGTCTGACATGGCTCCAGAAATTCTAACCATGTGGGTTCTGTCCTTGAGCTAGTTTGCAACCCATCTAGTGACATAGGGGTTTATATTTAAGCTGGTGAGCTTATCTATAATGCCTGAATGGGGTATTGTATTGAAGGCTTTTGTGAGGTCCAGGTAGGCTGTGTGGACCACCTTTCCCTCGTCAATGGCCTTGGTGACTGTTTCCTAGAAATTGACCAGGTTTAAGAGGCAGGATCTGCCCTTAACAAAGCCGAACTGGGTAGGATCCAGTGTCTGTAGGTCCCCAATATCTTTATTTATGAGGTCCATGATGATCCTTTCCATAGCTTTGCAGACCAAGCTAGCCAGGCTTATGGGGCGATAGTTTCCAGGATCCATTGAGGCACCACCTTTGTGGAGAAGGACCACTGTTGCTGTACGCCACTCTTTGGGTACATATCCTGTAGTAAGGCTGAGATTGAACAGTAGTTTTATGTTTGCGTTTAGCTCTTCTTGGAGTTCATGTAGACCGCAGCCCGGGACACCGTCTGGTCCCATTGATGCTGTGTTTTTTGCTTTGGAGAGGGCGGCTCTTACCTGAGCATCTGAGATGTCAGGGGGCAGCACTCTGCTGGGATAGATATTTGCCCTTTTGGTGTGGGGGGTGGAGTTTGCACTGAACCTGTCAGCTAGGATGTTGGCAATGTCTGTGGGTTAGGTGTATTTTTTGTCATTTTGGACTAATTCTGAGCATATCTGGGAATTCCCACCCAGGTTCTTAACATAACTAAAGAAAGCCTTGTGATTATCCTTAGTGTCCTGTGCAATTTTTCTCTCGAAGCTGGCCTTAGACAATTTTATGAGTGCCCGTAGTTTTTTGCTAATACTGATCAGAGATGCCTTCCCTTTTTGGGATTTTGCTCTATCATGTAGTAGCTTCCTCCTTCTATTGTATAGTTTGTTTATGGCTGGGGTCCACCAGACAGGATGCCTGCCTTTGGATTGGATCTTGGTTTTATTTGGGATTGCATGATCCATGCATTCCTGAAGGTGTTCATAGAATGCGTTTATAAAGGATTCTGCAGTCTGGGCTGTATTTTCCACAGGCCCGGGGGCTTTGAAGGATTACACCTCAGTTTTGAGGAGTGCGAAATTTGCTTTAGAGAAGTTTTTCACTGTGGTTTTCTCGGCAGGGGGTGGGGTCAGGATGTGAATATCCAGTGAGATTAGTTTATGGTCTGATCTTACCAGTGAGGGATACACTTCTGGTCTGGAGCATAGAGCCCCCATGTTGGTGATGATCAGGTCCAGTATGTTTTCCCCTCTTGTGGGAGTGGTAACAAGTTGTTCCATAGCATTTGAGTTTATAAATTCTAGGAACCTTTGGGCTAGGGTGTTGGAGCTAGAGTAATGTTCCCAGTCTATGTTTGGGTAGTTGAAGTCGCCCAATATAATGGTGTTTGGAGAGACCTTCATATTTTCCAGTGTTCTCAGGAAGACTGAGTGGGGTTCCTGGGTTTGGGAGGGTGGTCTGTAGCAGGCTATAAACTGGAAGGCAGTTTTAGCCACTGTTAGTTGCACATGGATAGTCTCTGAAGCTTCCTGCTGTGCCACCAACCTGGAGGTGTGGGTATCTTTGATGAATATTGATATTCCCCCTCCTTTTGTGGTTCAGTCCAAGTTTTGGGGCTGAAAAGCATAGTATGAGGTATAACCTGGTAGTGCTGGGTTGCTCTTGGGAGCCTTGAACCAGGTTTCTGTTACTGCACAGATATCGATGTTCTCCAAGCTAAGGAGAGTTTCGAGTGTGTGCATCTTGAGGTTTAGACTTCTGGCGTTGAGTAGCATTACTCTTAGTTTCTTATCCCTTGTGATGCCTATGGAGGTGGGTTTGTCTTTTGAGCCTTGCCTAAAAAAGGCACTATGGGGTGGCAAGAGCCTTTGTCAATATCTGAAAGCCCAGGGGTGACAGGTGCAAGCCGTCCCTAGCAAAGCATCATGGCTTGTCGAGCATGTCATCCCAGGCTGACAGGCATTGGATCCCCTTTGAATGACACCAATACTTAAGCCAATTGTTGAAATTGATCATCTGTCTTCATATTGTGGCATCATTCTTGGTGAGGGTAAGATGCTACTCAAGGTCAGGGTCATACCGGCCTGGGTTACATGCTCAGAGAGCTCCTCTATGTCTCTTTTCATGTAGTTCAGGGAGGTACGTCTCAGGTCATTCACACCAGCATGGACAATGACTGAGTCATATCTGTACTTGCCTTGGAGTGACCTGGGTGCTTGTGTTATGTGGCAGATCCTAGCGCCCGACAGGCAGCTCACCGTGACTTTCTCCTTGTTCAGCCTGGTGAGTGGGACGTCAGTGTGCCTGACGATAGAGTCACCTATTACAAGTGTATCAGGTGTGTTGTTTAACCTTAAGGGCTGTGACTGTTCGGCACACTGGCTTTGTGAGCTATGTGTTGCACGTGTTTTGTTTTGGGGTAGCGTTTGCTTGGGTGTCTGCTTTGGAGGTCTCTGCTGCTTAGGCAGATTTTTATGTAAAGCCTCCGAGTATGTTTTTGTGTGTTTATGTGTTTGGTTTGCTGTCATGGTAGGTCTGTGAGACTGGAATTGTAGTGAGTGTGGTTCCCTTCTCCTCCTGACTGGTTACGCCAGTACTGAGTTGAGAGAGCTTAGCCTCCAGTTTGGCTATATGGTTGCATCTCTCACATGTGTTGGAATTTGTTGGGAGGAGGAGAGGGTTGTCTGTGTACATGAGGCAGTTGTAACATTGCCTCATGATTCCCAGATTCACCAGCTGGACCGGAGAGGAGATTGACAACTGACCTTTGGACATGCTAGAATAGTATTGGGAATTCCTTTATAATTGAAAAACAGGGCCAATGGGGAACAAGGTACTCAAGGGGAATTTGTGAGGGTGTAGTGCTTTTAATTTTTTAGTGCTGACTTATATAATTGCTTTAGTGAGCAAGTGCCAGGCTTTAGAGTAGGAATAGGGTGTTAATTATGAGAACTAGATCAGTTCTAAGGGAAAAAGTGAAGAGCAGACTTTGTGGAGCCGAGAATGGTGTAAACCCAATTAAGCGGAGCTGCCCGATGCTGCGCTATGCGCAAAATCGCTGCACCAAAGCGGGTTTTATACAGGGGGACTTAAAAGAGCTATAAATTGGCCCAAAACGGCCAATAGACTACCAGATTCTTGTGCTGAGAACACTCCTCCAGGGATAGATAAGCTGCTCTAAGTTCCCCACTGCCAATGGTGAACAAAGAAGCCTCCCTTTATCCAAGAAAGGAAATGGGCAACACAGGAACTTTCCAAAAGTCCAGAATACAGCAAAGCCTGTATTTGGACTACTCTAGGTCAGGAAAGATGGGAAACAAGGATCATTTTTTTGTTTTTTTTCTTTTTTGCAACAAACAGCAGGAAAATGCAATAAATATGTAACGCAGGCTAGCGCACTTGAGTGTGTAGGCTCAACAGTAAATGCAACAAACAGGACAAATTTTAAAAGTGCAGCTGCAAAAACAACTTTAAACAGTTTAAAACAGTTCAAGAAGCAGAAATACTTGCAGATTAGCTAGATCTGACAGTCGCCCAGGTGGTAGTAGCAGGAAAAAAAACACTTTTATCAGGTTAGCAGTCACACTTTTAGCCTCTCTGCTGCTAGCACCACTCTGCAGGACCACGAGGAGCTTGGCTGAGTAGTAACAAGTGCAAAAACCGTGCCAAAGTGGGTTTTATACAGGGGGACTTGAAAGAGTTAGAAATTGGCCCAAAACGGCCAATAGACTACCAGATTCTAGTGCTGAGAACACTTCTCCAGGGATAGATAGGCTGCTCTAAGCTCCCCACTGCCACTGGTGAACAAAGAAGCCTCCCTTTATCCAAGAAAGGAAATGGGCAACACAGGAACTTTCCAAAAGTCCAGAATACAGCAAAGTCTGTATTTGGACTACTCTATATCAGGAAAGACGGGAAACAAGGATATTTTTTTTTGTTTTTCTTTCTTTTTTTGCAACAAACAGCAGGAAAATGCAATAAATATGTAACACAGGCTAGTGCACTTGAGTGTGTAGCCTCAACAGGTATATGCAACAAGCAGGACAAACTTTAAAAGTGCAGGTGCAAAAATAACTTTAAACAGTTTAAAACAATTCAAGAAGCAGAAATACTTGCAGTTTAGCTAGATCGGACAGTCGCCCAGGTAGTAGCAGGAAAAAAAAACACTTTTATCAGGTTACAGTTGCTCTTTTAGCCTCTCTGCTGCTAGCACCACTCTGCAGGACCACGAGGAGCTTGGTTGAATAGTAACCTGTAGCTGGCATACACAATCCACCTCTTGCACATAGGCTCACACCACATAAACCCACATACATGGAAATACTAACTAGAAACCTAACTAAACATCTGAGACCTCCTAAGCACAAACCTACTGCACACAGTGCAGACCCAACAGAATCCACTACATATAATAATACACTCCAGTATCTCAACCAGTAAGCCCCTCAAGTAAAACAACTCAAAACAAAATGGCTTGCTCATAAGTGACTCCATAGTGAGACACACAGATGTCCCCCTCACCAGGCTGGTCAAGGAGAAGGTCACAGTCAGCTGCCTCTCAGGTGCTAGGGTCCATCAAATCGTGCACGCACTCAGCTCTCGCAACAAGTACTATTATGACTCTGGCATAGTCCACGTTGCAGTAAATAAATGGAGACATACCTCACTGTATTATATGAAGGAGCTTGCCTCCCCCATAGGGGCCAATGTCAGAACAACTAAAGCCTCAACATTAAAGAATCCACTACAGACAAACTGAGGATTATGTTGCTTAATGCAAGGAGTGTAAATCAGAAACTGAACTCACGGGGGCATGGCCAAGATGTCTGTGTGAGAACAGCACCTCCTGATGCTCTGTCTGTAAACTTATATTTCTGAAAGGATATCCTCAGAATTACAGATAAAACATCAAAGATTTTCTCATACAAATGCTCCTACTATAATTGTGGATTATTTCATAAAAAAAAATCTAAGTTACCAGCATTTTTTTACACAAATTACCTGTCAGAACATCTACTGCTATATACAGATTGCTGCAGACATGAGTCATTGTAAATCTGCAGTACAGGACTGCTCCATGAAGAAAGATCTTCAAACCTTATTTACTGGTATTTCAAACCTCTCAACAAAAATCAACAACTTGGTGAATATAACAGAGAGCATGAAGAAAGAAAATAAAAAACAAACTGAAGATCTGAGAGAGATTATTACAAAACATTCAGAGCAAATAGTGAGTATAGAAGAATCAGTAACTGAAATTGAGGGAAGACAAATGGAAAATGAAAATCAAATCAGTTTCCTTTTGAAGCAAAACAATGCATTAATAGAAAAAACAGAAGACCTGGAGTCAAGATCAAGAAGGAATAACATCAGGATTTATGGTCTTCCTGAGAAGATTGAAGAAAATAACTTGATTCTCTTCTTAAATGAATAGTTACCCAAGACACTAAACCTGCCAGAAGCTTTATCTTTCGGTATTGAAAGAGCTCATAGATCACTAGCTACCTCTTCTACTTCAAAAAATCCAAATGCTGTGATGTCTGTTATTGTTAAGTTCATTTCTACACAAGAAGAAGATCTAGTACTAAAAACTGCTTGGTCGGAGAATCCCATTCAAATTAATGGAAGAAACAGATTTGATAATGACTACACTACTGCAACAATAACAAAAATGAAAAGCATGTATTCCTCTCATCAAGGCTTAAAAAAAGTGGATATAAAAGCCCAGATTCTCTTCCCAGCCAGAATAAGGATTACCCTCCCAGACGGTAAGAAAATCTTCAATAACCTAGATGAAGCTTCAACTTTTGTTAAAAGAAATAGCTTATTAGACAAAGCACAGGAAATTTACTTTTCTACTACAAGTTTGAAACAACAAGCCACCAATGGTAAAACATTAACAAATGTGAAAACTAGCAAAAAACTTAAAGGGAAATAAGTCGCAATATTACCTGAAATCATGGAATACAAACAAAAAAATCAAAAGGTAAACTTTAAAATATCAATTAATAAAAAGTGTACTGCCAACAAGCCTGATAAATGCTCCGTTTCCAGACTCCAACAGTATAAAATATAAAAAACAAAATAGTGAAAACGGAGTGAAGTAGGATAAATAAAAACATAATAGTTTATTCTCCAATGGCCAAAATATCAAAAAATAGATAAGCGCTTTCGCTTACGAGCTTCATCAGATCTATAATACATCACTTTTCAAACTAAATATATATGATTCAAAAATTAGTAAGCCAATCAAATTCATCTGCTAATTAGTAAACCTTAAAGTGCTGTTGCATGTATATAAAACAACATTAGCTCCCCTACTGGCTTATCTAAAAACATTACTGGCTTATCAAAAACAGTAAACTACATCTCATACTATTAAAAACACAAATATGATAGCAATAAAATTCATGATGGCTAGACACAATACATATACAATAAAACAAAATAAATGGGACACCAATAAAGAACAAAGTGCTGAATGTATTTCATTACAAATAAACAGTGTACAGATGAACAACATCTATTTAAGTTATGTAAATTATATAGTGCAACAGCAATCACTGACTAACCTAGTTCTTCATAATATATATCACTTAATATTCCTACGTTTCCTTAGCAGGGGCTTAATAGATGCTCTTTCATTAAGTCCCATGCCTCTATCAGCTCTTAGTATTATGATCCAATTGCTTTCCCTGCACTCAGTGTAGTTCCTAATGTCACCTTCTCGTATACTAGGAATTATAACTTCCAAGGCTCTAAACAAAAACCTGTGGGTATCATCGTATTGTATAATGTGTTTTGCCAAGGCATTATGTACTGAGCCCTTCCTCATATGGTAGACATGTTCTCGTATTCTCTCTTTGAAAGGTCTGTTGGTTTTTCCAACATAAAAAGAGAAACATGTCTGGCATACCACCAGGTACACTAAATTAGATGTCATACAGTTAGCCATAGCTGATGTCTTAAATTCTCTCTGCAAATCAGGATGAAAAAACTTGTTACTAGTATCAATATACGTGCAAAAATTGCATTGTCCACATGGTCTGGTATTCTCAGTTCCATGTACTATTTCCTTAGATTTAGGATAGCATAACATTCTTTTCAAATTTTTCTTATTTCTATATAAGAAATATGTTTTTTCACCAACTATCCTCTTTATACCCTCATCAACTTGCAAAATAGACCAGTGTTTACTAATAATGTCCCTAATATCCATGTGGTCTGATGTAAAAAATGCTGGAATTTTCACAAGAGGCTGCTTGGAAGGTGTTCTAGTTCTATCATAGCTCATGACTGGTCCAAAATAGGGGGCAGCTATATCAGACCGTAAACTTTGGGCAACTCCCAGGTGCTCACTAACTTCCAAGTCTCTATAACCTCTATCTAACAATTTCATCTTCAAACTATCTAATTCTTCTATAAAGCCAGTGTCTGTAGGGTTCAATCTAGAGGCCCTTATACCCTGGCCTTTGATAATATTCCTAAATACATACAATGGATGCATACTAGACCTCAATAAGAGAGTATTACAATAACATGGTTTCTGATATACACCCGTGTTTATTAATCCACATGGTAATTTCTCAATATACAAGTCTAGGAAATCTATCCTAGAACTTGAGCTCTTCGTAGTGAATTTAAGAAATTATGTTAAGCTATTCATTGTAAGAGAAAATGTGTCTAATTGTTGTGTATTACCATTCCATAAAACAAAAAGGTCATCAACGAAACGTCGGTAGAACACTACATGTTCTTTAAACTCAGGGACATTAAAAAGGGTGTTCTCCTCCCAATATGCCAAGAACATATTGGCATAACTATTCACACAGGGAGTCCCCATAGCGACTCCATCCTGTTGTCTAAATATAGTTTCTCTAAACATAAACAAGTTGTTTTCCAACACAAGCTCTAAAAAATATGTAATCAAATCTATCTGTACAAGGGAGTATTTACTATGTTTCTTAAGATATTCCGATATATACTGAATACCTAATTCATTTGGAATAATAGTAAATAATGATTGTACATCAAATGTCACAAGAATATACTCATCAATTTTATTCTGGTCCTTCAAACATTCATAAAGTTCCATCAGAAACTGCTTGGAGTCTCTTAGGACAAATTTATTTTCATTTAGGATGGGTCTAAGATGTTTCTCAACATAAACTGATAGATGTTCAGTGACCTATCCTCCACCAGCCACTATTGGTCTCATAGGTGGATCATGAGTGTCCTTATGAATTTTAGGGAGACCATGTATTATGGGAATAAGTAGAGTCTTAACCATTAAATAGTTGAAGAGTTCCTGATTTATAATACCACTTTTATAAATATCCTCTAAGGTGTCCATAACATACCGCATAATCCCATGCATTTCTCCCTTGGTGATTATTTTATAAAACTTGTCCTTTAGAAGGCATTCCATAGAAGTAATATAGTGTGAAACATCCATAATCACTATTCGACCACCCTTGTCTGCAGGTCTAATTATGATAGAGGGTTCAGCTTGTAAGTGTTTCAGACACTGCCTTTCCCTATAATTAAGATTATCACGTCTATCTTGTCTTTTATGTATACCTTGATTATCATAATATCTATAAAGTTCCTCTTCGGTCAATTTAAAGTACGCTTCAACTAAAGGATGGTTAGATGGAACAAACTGACTCAAACTTCTAAATCTATGTTGTTCACAGTCCTGCATATTTGTAGTTGTAGATGATAATCAAGGTATACATAAAGGACAAGACAGACGTGATAATCTTAATTATAGGGAAAGGCAGTGTCTGAAACACTTACAAGCTGAACCCTCTATCATAATTAGACCTGCAGACAAGGGTGGTCGAATAGTGATTATGGATGTTTCACACTATATTACTTCTATGGAATGCCTTCTAAAGGACAAGTTTTATAAAATAATCACCAAGGGAGAAATGCATGGGATTATGCGGTATGTTATGGACACCTTACAGGATATTTATAAAAGTGGTATTATAAATCAGGAACTCTTCAACTATTTAATGGTTAAGACTCCACTTACTCCCATAATACATGGTCTCCCTAAAATTCATAAGGACACTCATGATTCACCTATGAGACCAATAGTGGCTGGTGGAGGATGGGTCACTGAACATCTATCAGTTTATGTTGAGAAACATCTTAGACCCATCCTAAATGAAAATAAATTTGTCCTAAGAGACTCCAAGTGGTTTCTGATGGAACTTTATGAGTGTTTGAAAGACCAGAATAAAATTGATGAGTATATTCTTGTGACATTTGATGTACAATCATTATTTACTATTATTCCAAATGAATTAGGTATTCAGTATATATCGGAATATCTTAAGAAACATAGTAAATACTCCCTTGTACAGATAGATTTGATTACATATTTTTTAGAGCTTGTGTTGGAAAACAACTTGTTTATGTTTAGAGAAACTATATTTAGACAACAGGATGGATTAGCTATGGGGACTCCCTGTGCGAATGGTTATGCCAATATGTTCTTGGCATATTGGGAGGAGAACACCCTTTTTAATGTCCCTGAGTTTAAAGAACATGTAGTGTTCTACCGACGTTTCGTTGATGACCTTTTTGTTTTATGGAATGGTAATACACAACAATTAGATACATTTTCTCTTACAATGAATAGCTTAACAGAATTTCTTAAATTCACTATGAAGAGCTCAAGTTCTAGGATAGATTTCCTAGACTTGTATATTGAGAAATTACCATGTGGATTAATAAACACGGGTGTATATCGGAAACCATGTTATTGTAATACTCTCTTATTGAGGTCTAGTATGCATCCATCGTATGTATTTAGGAATAGTATCAAAGGCCAGGGTATGAGGGCCTCTAGATTGAACCCTACAGACACTGGCTTTATAGAAGAATTAGATAGTTTGAAGATGAAATTGTTAGATAGAGGTTATAGAGACTTGGAAGTTAGTGAGCACCTGGGAGTTGCCCAAAGTTTACGGTCTGATATAGCTGCCCCCTATTTTGGACCAGTCATGAGCTATGATAGAACTAGAACACCTTCCAAGCAGCCTCTTGTGAAAATTCCAGCATTTTTTACATCAGACCACATGGATATTAGGGACATTATTAGTAAACACTGGTCTATTTTGCAAGTTGATGAGGGTATAAAGAGGATAGTTGGTGAAAAAACATATTTCTTATATAGAAATAAGAAAAATTTGAAAAGAATGTTATGCTATCCTAAATCTAAGGAAATAGTACATGGAACTGAGAATACCAGACCATGTGGACAATGCAATTTTTGCACGTATATTGATACTAGTAACAAGTTTTTTCATCCTGATTTGCAGAGAGAATTTAAGACATCAGCTATGGCTAACTGTATGACATCTAATTTAGTGTACCTGGTGGTATGCCAGGCATGTTTTTCTTTTTATGTTGGGAAAACCAACAGACCTTTCAAAGATAGAATACAAGAACATGTCTACCATATGAGGAAGGGCTCAGTACATAATGCCTTGGCAAAACACATTATACAATACGATGATACCCACAGGTTTTTGTTTAGAGCCTTGGAAGTTATAATTCCTAGTATACGAGAAGGTGACATTAGGAACTACACTGAGTGCAGGGAAAGCAATTGGATCATAATACTAAGAGCTGATAGAGGCATGGGACTTAATGAAAGAGCATCTATTAAGCCCCTACTAAGGAAGCGTAGGAATATTAAGTGATATATATTATGAAGAACTAGGTTAGTCAGTGATTGCTGTTGCACTATATAGTTTACATAACTTAAATAGATGTTGTTCATCTGTACACTGTTTATTTGTAGTGAAATACGTTCAGCACTTTGTTCTTTATTGGTGTCCCATTTATTTTGTTTTATTGTATATGTATTGTGTCTAGCCATCATGAATTTTATTGCTATCATATTTGTGTTTTTAATAGTATGAGATGTAGTTTACTGTTTTTGATAAGCCAGTAATGTTTTTAGATAAGCCAGTAGGGGAGCTAATGTTGTTTTATATACATGCAACAGCACTTTAAGGTTTACTAATTAGCAGATGAATTTGATTGGTTTACTAATTTTTGAATCGTATATATTTAGTTTGAAAAGTGATGTATTATAGATCTGATGAAGCTCGTAAGCGAAAACGCTTATCTATTTTTTGATATTTTGGCCATTGGAGAATAAACTATTACATTTTTATTTATCCTACTTCACTCCGTTTCCACTATTTTGTTTTTTATATTTTAAACTTTAAAATATATTTTTACAAACACATATTCCCACTTCATTCTATTTCTTTCTTTCTTGTTTTCTCTCTCCTCACTTTGTTTCTTACATCAGTATATTCTTAACACTGCAGTAATCAAAGACTTACAAGGTATATGAATAACCAACAAAGTTTAGAAGAGATTTTATCTTCTATCTTAGTTGTGACTGTATGTGACATAAATGAAAACAAAAAGTTTTTTTTTTATGTATATATTTATTAAATGATACTAGTATATATATTTTATCAAATAATACTAATATAGCCTTAGATGGATGAAATTTATGAGTTGGGAGAGCAAAGTCTGGCTATTGATTGATTGACAGCTTTATTTAACATAATGTAAATGATAGAAGGTGAAAGTAAATAACTTATGACATAGTTTACTCATTTGGGGTGGCTTTGTGTATCCGGGGAAGCATTGTTGCTTGAGGAAATGTGCATTCCTCTATATTAATGTTTAAAAATAGCTGAAGTTAAAAAGATTGACACTAATCTGCTGTGTCTTGTGTTTCTCTCCTTCATTTTCGTTGTAAACGTTAAATCGCGGATTCTTGGTCCACGAGTGCTTTAAATAAACTATTAGTATACTTAAATGTGAATGTACTAACCTCGAGTGGTTTGTTGGTGCCAGAACTGTTTAACTCTTCACAAGAATGTAGTTGCGAGCCTCCACACAGCTTCTCTGTACCTCATAGACATTTTGAAGTATGCAAGCATAACGAAGCAAGCTGGATGACCTTTGAACTCGTGTCGCACGTAAATGATCATCTGTGATGAGGAAAACAGAGATAAAGCAGACTTTGCAGTATTTTGTCAATATTTTCAGGACTTTTAACCTCTTGAACTGTAAGTGATTTAAAATCCTTACAAAATTAAGTTAAACCAGCTAATTTTAAGTGTGCTGTGCAGTTCACCATACTTAATATACTTTGCTTTATAAAATAAAATGCTTAATACTAGATGCATATATATTCATAATGCTTCCACCTGCTGACAGTAAAAATCCACCATTCATAAAGTCAGTAGCATTAGTTTTACATTACAACAGCATACACATTATGACTCCTTCCTAAAATAATTAAAACAATATATGCCTTTATTCTAAAGTACTTAATATTGAAGTACTATTAGTTGTTTATGACATAAATATCTCTGCCTGACATATGCATAGTACATTCCCCAAGAGACCATTAACATCATAAATAACAAACGAAGCCTTCTAAGAGCAATCTATTTATTCATAAACATTTTATTTGATTAGCAGACTTCCTATTTCTCACATTTTTTTCTTCTCCCTAACAATAAAACACATATTACAACAAGTAAAGCCTAAATTAGAACTAAAGTGTTTCCAATAATGTATAGTAATTTGAAAGGTACACATAGTCTTATGTCATATACATAATCAGTAGTCAACAAATGATCATTATATATAACTATATCTACACGAATAGCATTTAGGCTTATGATTACAGAGAAAAGGTGGAGATTCAGAAGCAGAAGATAAAAGATACCATATGATGTACATAAATAACTAAGTCACATAACATCATAACACACTAGCTACCTTGATGATCTGCATACAGTATTTAAAACAGCAAACTAAGTATTCCAAGGTAGTCACGGCCCTTTTTGACATGTTTTGTCAGGGTGAGATAGACCTTCAAAGTTATACTTTTTTACAAGTAGAATTTCCCAAAATGGCACTTATGTTTGGAATCCCTAAAGTACAAAACAATGTTAGAAATCATCCCTTTACACCAGTTATATCAGCAGGCAAGTCAAAGACAGAAACAATGTCTATTTGGTTGGATTATGTATTAAATCCCATAGTACAGGTTTCTGAGTACTACTTGAGGGATTCCTGGCATCTGTTAGAAATACTAAGGGACAAAAAATTGGAAGCAGAGAATTTGGTTTTTGCATCTTTAGATGTAACATCTTTGTATACCTGTATTGATCAGGAAGAAGGAATAGATTTCCTAAGAGAACATTTGGTTGTAAATACTAATTTTGAGAATTCTAAGATCAACACAATTTGTACACTTATGGAAATGGTATTAGACAACAATTTTTTAAAATGTCATAACCAAATGTATAAATAGACTGCAGGAGTAGCGATGGGGGCAAGAGTAGCCCTTGCTTTGGCTAACCTAGTAATGGCACAATGAGAAAACAAGTACATTAAGAATTATTCAGATTTTGAAAAGGTTTTGATGTATTATCGTTATATAGACAACTTGTTTTTCATATGGAATGGAAGTTATGAAGAGTCTGAGTTATTTGTTATGTATTTAAACAACACTACAAACTTCCTTAAGTTTACAATCAGTAGTTTTGGAGAAAGATTATTTTTTTTTTTTTATCTTAGTATCACCTATGATAGAGACTCAAAAGAATTTATCAGTAGTATTTTTAGAAAATCAGTTTTTGTAAACCAGTACTTACACAAAGACATTTTACACGCAGTCCATATGAAAAAGGGAGTAGTCAAAGGACAGTTCATTAGACTGAGTAGACTAACTTCTGATGACATCACTTTTTTAAGTGAATTGAGAAATCTGAGGTCACTTTTTATGGCAAGAGGGTATGACAAAATGTGGTTAGAGAGAATAGAAAATGAAGTTGTTTTGTTAAGAAATGGAAGTGCATGTCCAATTTTGAAAGGTCAAATCCAGACAGTCGTCTCCAACATCAGTAATGGGAGAACTGATTCAGGGAATAATGGTTTTCACTGTGCCTTTCCTTTACCAATTAGTAATGAAATGTGGTCCATTAAAGAAATTATAGTAGACAATTGGAAAGTGTTGTTGGGAAACATTGATTTGATCAAGGTTATAGGTGTACAACCAAAGTTTACTTTCAAAAAACAGTTAAACTTGAAAAGTTTATTGGAACAGGAGAGTAACCATAGTAATAATATCAATAAAAGTGTCATTCAGATTAGAGGCACTTTGTCTTGTAAAAATTGTAGACAATGCAGGTACATCAGTAACTCTTCCTTAGTTAGAATAGGTGAAAAGAGGAAAATATTTTGGTCAAAGGGCTACTTTACTTGTAATAGTGAGATGGTGATGTATATTGCACAGTGTGAATCCTGCCCCAGTTATTATGTTGGGAAGACCACTAGGTGTCTTAAAAGGAGGATTTATAACATGTGCTGGCAATAAAGAAAAAAGAACAAACTAATGCTTTGGCAAGACATTCTATCACATGTAGTGATTTCAAAAGGTTCACTTTTTTCGTTATAGATAGTGTTGACCAGAGTTTGTATACAGGGGATTACAAAACACTGTTAGAGTGTAAGGAATCCTTGTGGCAAATACATTTGGGTGCAGATCAAGCACCAGGTTTAAACGATGACATTAACATCAAATGTTTCTTGCAATATAAGTAACTATATTAGTTACAAGCATAAAACTTGATATTTTAAAAAAAAAAGTTTTGTTTCATGAACGAGTTTTTATTTAATCGTTTATTTTTTATACTTCATACTTTGTATTTAAAAACAGTTGAAATGATATGAATGAGTGACATCATCAATCATGTGATTTTTTAAGCATATAAATTGTCTTTAGAGGTGGTATCATTGTTTCTGAAGAAGTTCACATGTAATAAAGTGAATGAAAGCGCTAAATTCTGTGCCTGTGCTTTTTGGATCTATAACTTGGGACAGTTGTGTTCGTTTTGTTTTACAACATCAGTTGCTATTTTCAAGTTTTAATTTTTGATTATAAACATTAAACTGATCATAGCCCATCAAATTCTCTTCCATCTGGGGAAGTGCCCTGCCCTTGCCGACATGCTAAACTTTCATAACCCTAAAAGGGAGCTACATTCATGTATCAAAAACCTGATTGAAGTTAATCCATGCAATAACAGTTCTGGGGGGGGGCTTATTCTCCCATGATGTTGCCAAAGCATGGAACACCCTCCCACCTGAACTCAGGCTACACTGTCACACAGGCACCTTCAAAGGCCTTCTTAAATTACACCTCAGTACTAACCCTCTCTGCAACTGCAAAGACCCCCCCTTGAAGATCCACTTTTCCATATGTAAGTGACCCATTGAAGCCTTTAATGCATACACTATACTCTCACCTGAAATGTACTTTTTGTATATATTGTAAATAATGGTACTACTCCTGAGTATCTTATTGTTCTACATAATTGTTTTTTGTACTTCATTGTTTCTCTTATCTTGTACGACAGTTTTATTCTTATGTAAAGCATGTATGTACACTGTTATTTCTTTGGAGCTTTTCTCCCCAGGACTCCACTGAAAAAGGACACATGATGTCCAGTTGGACTTATCCTGGTAAAATAAATGTTAAATAAATAAATACAAATTAAAATGAATTCTAACCGATTAATTAATTAGTGAATATATAATCATTAAAGGAAACATAACAGAGAAAGAAATCCCAACATAAACAATACTCTTGACTATCATATGTAGTTTATATTCTCTTGAACTAGAATTTGAATAATTTAGAACATTTGCTTTGATAAATCATTACAGTGAGTTGTTTTTCAATATTGTACATAAGTTGCTTATTTTAGTCATTGCTGATGCATGTTTGGAAACAAAACTGTATAAATTTCATTTACATGTAATATAAGAATACTACCTAATAGTGTAAATACTTCAGCAATGATGTTATTTTATTACTGTATACTTTTTTTAATAGACAGAAGCATTTCAAATGTATCGGACTATTAGACGGAATTTTGGAAGATGGGGCTTTTGATGATCTACTCATCAAGCAAGGAATTTAACATTCCATGTGTAGAGATGTTTATAGTTTTAAATTCTTGTTCAGTCTTTGTTAGATCTATGCATTTGCCCATAACTAATTTACAGAAATTGATTCGTACAGGTCAAAATGCTTTTATATAAATGTGCATCTTTAAATATTAATGGCCTTAATAATCCCAGGAAAAGAGGATGTTTAACCAAATATTTAAAAGCTAATAACATAGACAAAACTTTTCTTCAAGAAACACACATTATAAAAAAGACTTAGACAGAATGTCTTTTAATAATTACACTGTACTTGCAGAATCACATTTTCAGACCAAGAAAAGAGGCACTATGATTTTATGGAAAAAAACACTACCGATACCTAAAATTATAGATACATATTCACACAAGAATGGCATGTTATGTTTGGTAGTTCTGGAGATAAATAAAAGATATATCACATTAGCCAATACATATTGGATTCTTGGTATTGGTGCATTAATAGCAAGTAAATACATAGAGTGGATAACTATTAAATCTAAAAGGGAAATTATATATGCTGGTGACTTCAACTGCCTAATCTCGGCAAATGACACCACTAAGAATGAGAAATTCAGAACATCTGCACCAGCGAAAAAGTTGAATAACTTCATTAAATCATCAAACTTCAGTGACATATATGAAATAAAAGAGCCAGAATCATTAAATTATACACACTATTCATAACGATATGGAACACAAACTATTATAGATAAAGTATTAGTTTCTAATAGTTTATTTTCTAAAATATATGGGGTTTTAATTACCTCTTGTCCATTCTTCGATCACAATGCTCTCTTTTTTAAGATTAACATTACACCAAAAGATATGATAGCCTGGCAAAGATTACCAGCATACATTATTAAACTCAAGGGATTTAAAGAATGGCTTCTAAATGAGATTAAATCTTTCCTTATCATTAACGACAATAATGAGGTTTCAAAAACTATTGTGTGGGATACTTTAAAGTCCTACTTATATGGGAAAATTAAGAATTGGTATCTAAGCAAAAGAAAAGAATGGGATGAAGAATTATTAAAAAACACCATCAAAATTTGATGAACTAAAAAAAAAATATTAAACTCAAAAGATATAAATCCTAATTCTGAACTGAAATTTCTAAACACAAAATACATAGAAATACTGAACCACAAGGTAGCAATAAATATTGAAAGAATAAAACTTCAATCCTATTCAGTTAATCCTAAAAACATGCACAGGTTAGCGCTCAAGGCAAAAAGTTTAACAAATCCTAATCACATAAAACAAATTATAGACAACTCCAGAAACAAACCCAAACGTGACTGATTTAAAAAAATCTTAGAACTTTGTAGAGCATACCATGAACCAATGAATAAAACTAGTATGGACTCAAACAACAATGCTTTAAAATATTTTTTTTTGAAAGAAAACATTAAAAAAGGTAACAAATGAACAAAATGCTAGACTACTTAAACCAATATCACTAAAAGAGTTAAAAGAAAGTATACAACATATTAAAAATAACAAAGCCCTGGGAATGGATAAAATTTTAGGGGAAATTTATAAATTACTCCCAGATGAGGCTCTAAAGATTCTAATTGCAGCCTTTGAAGAGCTTAGAAAAGGTGAGAAAGTTTTTCCCTCTTGGAAATATGCCATTATTTCACCCATCTTAAAACATGACAAAGATCCAAAATTAGTGACATCCTATCATCCCATTTCATTATTGAATGTAGATCATAAGATTTGTAGTTAAATTCTTGCAAAAAGATTAAACCAATTCCTACCAAAACTATTAGAAGATGCCCAAACGGGTTTCATTCTAAATAGAAAGGTGCCGGATAATGTCATTAGAATGTTATCGCTAATAGATTTTGCAAACAAAAGAAAAAAATAATTGTCAATTATTAGCTTAGATCTAGATAAAGCGTTTGATTCTATATCATGGTCATATTTATTTAAAGTTTTAGAAACATTCAATTTTTCCCATGATTTTATAAAACTATTAAACAATTTATATTCGAATTCAAAATCCTACATTAAAATAAGAGCCTATCTATCAGACAAATTAACGTATTAAAAGGCACTAAACAAGGTTGTCTACTGTCCCCTTTGTTGTTCTCATTGTCTATAGAACCATTAGCTAATTACATAAGAACTAACCCAAATATAACTAGCTTTTCTATTAATGCCAAATATAGTTCCAAAATACAACTTTCCGCTGATGACATTTTGCTAACCATTGGAAATATAGATTCATCAATTGATCATGTTATTCAATACCTAAATCATTTTGAAAAAATCTCAGGACTAAAATGTAACAAGAATAAAACTGAGACTATGTTACTAAATAAAAAAGTAGTGCTGCTGCTGTATTGGATAAACATAACAAATATAATTGGGAAATGATACAATTAAGTATCTAGGGATATATATAAAAATAATTGTAAAGATACTATACAAATAAATTATAACACACTAACTAAAGAAATCAAAGAACATTTAAACAAATGGAATAATATGTTTTTCACCATAGAAGAAAACCTAACTTTAATAAAAATGATAATTTTACCAAAAATCCTATTCTTATTTCAAACAATAATCGTCTGCCCTCCAAAAAAGTTAATAAATCAGCTCAATTCCCTCTTAATCAAATTCTTATGGTTCCCACAAAAACCAAGAATAAGTCACGATTTGGCATTATAGAGATTGGGAAAAGGAAGGAATTGCATTCCCAAACCTAGAACTATATGCCGACTCAATTATACTACATTTAATGACCCAATGCCTATCCTGTAAATATCCATCTAAGTGGAAAAGCTTACATAAAGCAATATTACTTCATAACACTGATGAACTAATAATCAAGATGTTTCTAGTTGTAAAAAACACATTCTATAAAAAAAATAAAAATGAAAGATTTCCCTTTCGTATTAACGATATATTAAATACCCTCAAGAAAATAATGAACAGAAACTATATAACAAAAATATATTATTCTTAATGTTTCCTGTAGCTCTAACAGAGAAATGTCTAGATTCCTTTAATATGAAGAAAATACTAGAGATGAAAGAAAATGGCATAACATTTTGGTACCAGTTTCTTAGTCTCAATAATGTATATGAAGCCAACAGCCTTATAGCCAGATATAACAAAAATCAAAACAATTGGCTAGACATACAAACATTTAGGGAATATTTAATAAAGGAACTTAAGCAAAATCAAATGAGTAATATCTCATTCTTACCAAAAACATTATCTCTTTTTTGTGAAAGAAACACAATAGGTGACAATAAGGGGTTATCAATATCTATAATATACAAAACTTTAAGATTGGAGTCACAAATATCAGATCACACTCTTTGGTAATATATAGATAAAATTAATAAATCTGCTTTTTCTGAGAAAGATAGAGCACTAATGCTCAAATAGTTAACAACACAACTTCATCTCCTATGTGGAAGATTTTTACTTGTAAATTTATACATAGAAGTTTCTTTACCCCACACAAAGTTGCATTAATATCAAGAAAGAGCAGCCATATATAATCTACAATGTATGTACTGTACCTGTGTACTATGTATGTATTCTACCTACATTTCAAAGTTCAGCTGTACACCACAAATCTAACCTTTATTTTTTTTTTTAAAATTAATATTTTTTTTTGTTCTCTCCCACTGTAACTGTTTGTGCACTACCACTAAAAAAAACATGTCTCTTGTTGTTGTGTGTACTACTGTGTCTATGTCTAATAAATGTGTGTGTAATTTTTCTTTTTTTTTTTTTTTTCTCCGGGCCTCTGCTGAAAAAGGGCCTTTTCGGCTCAGTCAGACACCCCCGGTTAACAAATGTAAAATAATAATAAAAATAAAATAAATATGCTGGAGATGCAATGAATCATTATGTGCAGATTGGGCACATATGTCTTTAGAGTGGAAAACTATTACCCCTTTTGGCAGGAGTTTAGAAATTTTGCAAAGGCATTGTGGTCAGAAAACTGAAATCTCAGACAAATTATTGCTTTTTAATGCACCGATACCAGTTCATATTCCAAAGACACAAGTGCATCTTCTCTGGTCTTTACTTGCAATAGCAAGAAAAGTCATTACTTCCAACTGGAAAAGTAAAAACATCCTCGCATTCTCTGAATTCATTATATTGGCCAAAGTAGTATGTAATAGAGAAATATTAAAATTAACTACAAGAACATCTAAAATTACAAGCAAACAATTATATTGGATGAAACTTAAAAGATTATTAGACAAATTGTAATTAAACTAAGGAAAATTTATATATGTTATGGGCATTGTATATAGCTGTAAATATGTTAAATTGTTTAAATGATGTAAAAATTATTTATACCTGGTTGAAAGTTAATAAAAACATTGTTTTCAAAAGAATAGGTTGAAAGTTAATAAAAAAAATAGTTTCAAAATAATATATTCATGCAAAAATAAACACAACTGAATGATCAAAAAAACAAAAAAGAAAAAAAAAAGGAAACTGCACTCACTGGAAGAACTCCTTACCTTGGAAGATGCCCATGTCTCTGTCACACAGACATGGTTCAAGGCTGCAGAGAGCACCCTGGCCATGCAAGGGTACAATGACTTATACAATTTCACATATCAAAATGAGCATGAAAGAACAAAAGGTGGAGGTGGTTGCATCTTCATTAAAGACAAATACACAGCAAGACTGGCCAAAGAGTATAACTCTGTAAAAGTACTCCAAGTCCAACTAACTGTATGTAAAACCTGCTTCCATATCATTGTTAGCTACAGATACCCCATCATGAACCACAAGTACCACTCTGCCTACTTGGACCTAATTCAGTCACTCACTAGACAGTCAAACACCCTGCTCAGTTGTGATTTCAACTATCCTTCCATCAATTTGGAGTTATATATGTCCATAAACACACTCACCATAAGGTTCTTGGATTTTAATACACATGCTATGTAACAGTCTGCACCCCCACAAGGGGCTTGAATGTCCTAAACTTAGTACTGACAAACATATTGGTGCTCTGCACTAACCCCTGTGTGTTGGCCCCCCTGGTCAAGTCAGATCACAGTTTAGTCTCGTTCACATTCAAATCATACCTGAAACCCTCTCAAGAGCAGAAAGGATGAAACATTTATCCAAAGCATACTATAGGCTCTTAACCAATGCCATAAAGAGTTGCAAACCCCCTTCTACCACTGTCAACAATGAGTGCTATACAGAGGTGTACACAAATGGCTATACAAATGTACAGAGTTGGCTGAATGTGAATGGATCAAAGAAAGTTCCTCCCTGAAAGCAAGCCACACTGGTGGGCATCAAGCATACATAGGTTATACAACAAGTGGAAGACAGTAATGTCTAAGAACAATAAGTCCTGGCCTATTTAAGTGGTACAGTGTGAAATATTTTCTGCTTAAAAACCTCAGCTTTGGCCGGCTAAGAACTTGCTATATTCAACTGGACATATAAGAGAATTTAAGTACCTTTATCTGCTTTTTTCAAAATACAGTATTTAAATTGATTTTAACTGTGTGGAAGGAATATTAGCTGAGCTGGAAGTTTTCACTCTGCTTTTCAGTGTGGAAGGAATATTAGCTGAACTGGAAGTTAGTCAGTGTTTGCTGAATTTTGTTATTTGCTAGTAATTACAGGTGTGGGGGTAGTCACATTCTTTGATTTCCTGTCCTTGCCTATTTAAGTGGTACAGTGTGAAATATTTTCTGCTTAAAAACCTCAGCTTTGGCCGGCTAAGAACTTGCTATATTCAACTGGACGTATAAGAGAATTTAAGTACCTTTATCTGCTTTTTTTTTTCAAAAAATACAGTATTTAAATTGATTTTAACTGTGTGGAAGGAATATTAGCTGAGCTGGAAGTTTTTACTCTGCTCTTCAGTTAGTCCCACCCACCCTCCCTGTTTTGTTTTGGTGTTAATCTTAGTGGCCTTGCAGCCCCTCTTGTAAATTTGTGTTTGGATACTCCTTCTGGGCCCATCTCATTTGCTCACTCAACTGAGTGCAGTGAGATCATATTCTGATTTCAGGCACTCCTACTGTGTACAAAGAGAGCATCTGAAACAGAAAAAAAAAAAAAAAAAATTTAAGCTTGTTTCCTGCCTTTCCTGTTAAGTGGTATAGACTATTTGCCCAAGCCCTTCTGTGTTGGAGGAAGCCTTCTAGCTTAGTTTTTCTATAACTAGCCAGTTTTCTAGTTTCAGCACTCAAATCTGTTTCTTTGATCTCAGCACTTGTTCAGAAAAAAAAAAAAAAATTTTCATCTGCTTTTACTGTACTAGTGTTTCTACCTACTTTTTTACTTTTGCATCATCTTAAAAGTACTCAATTGTATTTATTACTGCTTGGTGTAACTCATTCTAAGCCTTCTGGTTTAAACACTTGGGCTTCGGACCAGTTGTTTTGCACTGAGAGGGTTTGTGGTCTGCACTGTAGTGGCAGAACAGGTAGCTTACATCCTTCTAGGTTGGGAACTGCTGATTGAGGGCTCAGTGTCTGTTATTCTAAAAGTGTATTAATTCTGGTTTAAGCACTTAGGCTTTCAGGCCAGTTATTTTACATTGAGAGGGTTCGTGGTCTGCACTCTTGTGGGAGGAGAGGCTGGACTCTGCCCTTCTGAGTGGGAATTTCTGATTGAAGGCTTATAGTGCATGCATATCTGAACTGCTTCTTACTGAAGATGGTGCGCCTTGTTTGCTGTGGCATAGACTGTATTAGGGCCTGCTGGATCTAGCTTTGTTTGTGTAACTTGAGCACTAATCCAGGCATTCTCTAAAGTATTCAATTGTATTTATTACTGCTTGGTAGTAACTTGATTAAAGTTTAGCTGTCATTCTAAGTCTTTTGGATTAAGCACTTGGGCTTCAGACCAGTTGTTTTACATTAGGAAGGTTTGTGGCATGCACTGTGGTGGCAGGACAGGTAGCTTTCATCCTTCTAAGTTGGGAACTGCTGATTGAGAGCCCAGTGTCTGTTATTCTTAAAGTGTATTAGTTCTGGTTTAAGCACTTGGGCTTCAGGCCAGTTATTTTACATTAAGAAGGTTTGTGGTCTGCACTCTTGTGGGAGAAGAGGCTGGACTCTGCCCTTCTGAGCTGGGAATTTCTGGTTAAAGGTTTATAGTGCCTGAATATTTGAACTGTATCTTACTGAAATTGGTACACCTTGTTTGCTGTAGCATAGACTAGATCCAGGCCTGCTGAATATAGCTTTGTTTATATGCTTGTTGTTTGTTTGCTTGTTATTTCCTGGTAATTCCACCTAATCTGGCGGCTTCTCAGTGCTTCTGTGGATCACTAGTGATATCTGCATTGCTTACTGTACTTATTTCCTTGTTTCACTTGAAAGAAAGTTACTGTTTGTCGTTTTGCATTTAAGTTACCTGTAACACATTGCACTTAAGTTACCTGGCACTTGCTCACTAAAGCAATTATATAAGTCAGCACTAAAAATTAAAAGCACTACACCCTCACTCCCCACTGGCCCTGGTTTTCAATTATTAAGGAATTCCCAATATTATTCTAGCATGTCCAAAGGTCAGTTGTCAATCTCCTCTGCGGTCCAGCTGGTGAATCTGGGAATCTTGAGGCAATGTTACAACTGCCTCATGTACAACCCTCTCTTCCTCCCAACAAATTCCAACACATGTGAGAGATGCAACCATATAGCCAAACTGGAGGCTAAGCTCTCTCAACTCAGTACTGGCATAACCAGTCAGGAGGAGAAGGAAACCACACTCACTACAATTCCAGTCTCACATAGACCTACCACGACAGCAAACCAAACACATAATCACACAAAAATATAAACAAAACACGTGCAACACATATCTCACAAAGCCAGTGTGCCAAACAGTCACAGCCCTTAAGACTAAACAACACACCTGATACACTTGTAATAGGTGACTCTATCAGGCTGAACAAGGAGAGTGAGCAGCCTGTCAGGTGCTAGGATCCACCACATAACACAAGCACTCAGGTAATATGACTCAGTCATTGTCCATGCTGGTGTGAATGACCTGAGACGTTACCTCCTGGACTACATGAAAAGAGACATTACCCTCACCAAGAATGATGCCACAATATGAAGACAAGATGATCAATTTCAACAATTGGCTTAAGTACTGGTGTCATTCAAAGGGGATCAATGCCTGTCAGCTTGGGATGATATGCTCGACAAGCCCGGATGCTCGCGCTAGGGCGGCTTTACCTGTCAGATATTGGCAAAGGCTCTTGCTACCCCATAGTGCCTTTTTAGGCAAGGCTCAAAAGACAAACCCACCTCCATAGGTATGGATAAGAAACTAAGAGTAATGCTACAAGTCTAAACCTCAAGATAAACTCTCCTTAGCATGGAGAACATCGATATCTGTGCAGTAACAGAAACCTGGTTCAGGGCTCACTACCAGGTTATACCTCCCCAAAACTTGGATATTCATCAAAGATACCCACACCTAAGCATCAGAGACTATCCATGTGCAACTAACAGTGGGTAAAACTGCCTTCCAGTTTATAGCCTGCTACAGACCACCCTCCCAAACCCAGGAACCCCCCTGAACACTGGAAAATATGAAGGTCTCTCCAAACACCATTATATTACTACCCAAACATAGACTGGGAGCATTACTCTAAGGTTCCTAGAATTTATAAACTCAAATGCTATGGAACAACTTGTTACCACTCCCACAAGAGGGAAAACATACTGGACCTGATCATCACCAACATGGAGACTCTATGCTCCAGACCAGAAGTGTATCCCTCACTGGTAAGATCAGACCATAAACTAATCTCACTGGATATTCACATCCTACCCAGAAAACCACAGTGAAAAACTTCTCTAAAGCAAATTTTACACTCCTCAAAACTGAGGTGGAATCCTTCAAAGTCCCGGGCCTGTATTCTATGAACAAATTCAGGAATGCATGGATCATGCGATCCCAAATAAAACCAAGACCCAATCCTCCAAAGGCAGACATCCTGTCTGGTGGACCCCAACCATAAACAAACTATACAATAGAAGGTGGAAGTTACTAAATGATAGAGCAAAATCCCAAAAAGGGAAGGCATCACTGATCAGTATTAAAACTACGGGCACTCATAAAATTGTCTAAGGCCAGCTTCTAGAGAAAAATTGCACAGGACACTAAGGATAATCACAAGGCTTTCTCTAGTTATGTTAGGAACCTGGGTGGTAATTCCCAGATATGCTCAGAATTAGTCCAAAATGACAAAAAATACATCGAACCCACAGACATTGCCAACATCCTAGCTGACAGGTTCAAAGGGCAAATATCTATCCCAGCAGAGTGCTGCCCCCCCTGACATCTCAGATGCTCAGGTAAAACACAGCATCAATGGGACCAGATGGTGTCCCGGGCTGCGCCTACATGAACTCAAGAGCAGCTAAACCCAAACATAAAACTACTGTTCAGTCTCAGCCTTACTACAGGATATGTGCCCAAAGAGTGGCGTACAGCAACAGTGGTCCCTCTCCATAAAGGTGGTGCCTCAACGGATCCTGGAAACTATAAGCCTGACTAGCTTGGTCTGCAAAGCTATGGAAAGGATCATCATGGACCTCATAAATAAAGATATTGGGGACCTACAAACACTGGATCCTACCCAGTTCGGCTTTGTTAAGGGCAGATCCTGCCTCTTAAACCTGGTTGATTTCTTTGAAACAGTCACCAAGGCCATTGTGAGGGAAGGTGGTCCACACAGCCTACCTGGACCTCGCAAAAGCCTTCGATACAATACCCCACTCGGGCATTATAGATAAGCTCACCAGCTTAAATATAAACCCCTATGTCACTAGATGGATTGCAAACTGGCTCAAGGACAGAACCCACATGGTTAGAATTGCTGGAGCCATGTCAGACTCCAAACCAGTTACAAGTGGTGTCCCACAAGGCTCAGTCCTGGGACCTCTCATAGGTTCATAGGTTCATAGGTTGGTACTAGGCTATCAGCCCTAGCCATAACAATTCCTGGCTATTTCTTTTTCTCCCATCCAGTGTCAAGGTTCCTTTTGAAGAGGTCCAAGAGGCACTGTGCTGGATATGTATCTGCAATCTATTCCAGAGTCTGGGGAGTCTCTGGGTCAGGAACCTATCCCTCCAGCATGTTTTGTTTATTCTGATGACAAGGTTTAGATCCCTGGAGCGTGCTCCTGATTGGAGGATTTCTTTAAGTGTAGCATGTCCAACAGCTCTGGGTTTGACATGGCCTTGTATGTTAAGCAGAGATCGCCTCTGAGTAGACGATATGCGACAGAGTATAGCTGGAGTTTTAAAGGCGGTCAGAGTAGGGCATCTGCTTTAGGCCTGTGATTCTTTTAGTGAGGTATTTCTGAGGCCTTTCCAGTTGTTGCAGATGTCTTGAGAGGTACATACCAAATGGGGCATTGTATTCTATAATGGGTCTAATGAGGGATGAGTACAGTGGGACAATGACCTCCTTTTTCTGGATGAAAAGCCCTTCGTGATGAGGTGTGCCACATAGAAGGATTTCCTGACTGTTGTGGCGATGTGGTTATCGAAGGTGAGACCACTGTCCACCTGTGTCCCTAAGTCTCTTATCACACTTTCTGTGTTTAGTGTACTGCCACCTATATGGTAATTCATGGATACATGTTTTTTCCCAAAGGGGATAACAATACATTTCTTGGCATTGAGCTTGAGCCCATGGCTCTGGCACCAAGCATCTGTTTCTGTAAGGCCCTTTTGTAGAGTATCCACATCATTTGGGGATTAAATAATGGCTCCCAGTTTGCAGTCATCTGCAAACTTTGTTAGAGTCCCTTAGTGTTGACCTGTACTTCAGAGAAGTAGATGCCAAACAAGCGCCCCCCAGGACTGAACCCTGAGGTACTCCACTTGTCACTTGTCTGGAGCTGGATTTGGAGTCAGCTACTTTTATAGTGTGGGTTCTATCAGTAAGCCATTTAGCAACCCATTGGGTGACATAGGGATTAATGCCCAACTTAGTAAGTTTATCTATGATTCCAGAGTGGGGGATGGTGTCAAAGGCCTTGGCAAGGTCTAGATAGGCTGTGTGGACCACCTTACCCTTGTCCATGGCTCTGGAGAGTGATTCAAAGAATTAATCAGGTTCAGGAGACAAGATACCCAAACTGGGTGGGGTCCAGTGTTTGAAGGTTGCCAATGTCTTTGTTTATAAGTTCCATGATAATACGCTCCATGGCCTTGCAGATAAGGCTTGTCAGACTGATGGGATAACTGTAGCTCTGCGCCACTCAGTGGGCGTGAGGCTATGATTAAACATGACACTTAGGTGAGGTGCCAGTTCATATTGTAGTTCATGTATTACACAGCCCGTTGTTCGGTATATATATGACTGCAAACTGGGTGCCATAATGACTTTCAGCCGACACAAGCATCCTCCAAAAGGGCCTCATAGAAACAGACAACTGGTGCCAGAGCCATGGCCTCAAGCTAAATGCCAAAAGTGTATAGTCATAACAAAGTGCCCAAATTACCACATAGGTGGAAATCCATTAAGTACAGAAGAAGTAATTAGGGACCTGGGGACCCAAGTTGATAGCAATCTCTCATTTGACAACCACGTGGCCAAAGTGGTTAGAAAAACATTTTATATAGCCCACCTAATCATGAAGGATTCACATCTAGATCAGGGAGGTCATCATGCCTCTTTACTCATCCCTCATCAGGCCCATAATGGAGTACAATGCCTTTGGGATGTACCTTACCAGACACCTGCAGCAACTGGAAAGACCCCAAAGTACCTCACCAAGAGGATCAAAGGGCTCAAACAGATGCCATATGCTGCCGGTTAAAGAAACTCCAGCTCTACTCAGTGGCATACCGCCTGTTCAGAGGCGATCTGTGCCTGATGTATAAAGCCATGTCCAACCCGAATTATGGACATGCTGCACCTCAGAAAATCCAAATCCCATCGGACTAAGCTTAGAAGAGAACCTCAGCACTGAAATAAATAGGACATGCTGGAGGGACAGATTCATAACCCAGAGGCTCTTCACTCTGGAATAAAATCCCAGTCAGGTTAGGCAGAGTCCCTCATTGACTCTCTTCAAGAGGAATCTTGATGAGTGGATGGGAGATAAAGTTTTTACCCGGGTATCACTTCTGTGTCACTGTTAGATAGAGGCACAGTATACTAACCTCGAAAAAGGGCATAGCAAAATAAATTTAAAATGGGTGGCGAAAGCCAAACACATTCTTATGAACCTATGAACCTATGAACCTATAATAAGAAGCTAACTTAACTGAAGAATGACACCCCCCACAGACTGAAGAAGGAAATTAGCTCTCTTGTAAAGTCCTCTAAAGCCACATACAAATCTAAAGTCATATCCCTAGCTAAAGATAATCTGTAGACATTCTTTATCTGGGTCAGAAACCTAAAAGTGAAGTCAGAGCTTTGTGCCAAATTAGTAGTGGGCAGCACAACTCATACAGACCCTGAAGACATCATTAACCTGCTCCCAACAGTTTGCGGCAAACTTCACCTTCCCTGTGCCCACTAGACATACCCCAAAGCATATCTGTCACTAGTCTTATACCCAGGAATCTCTTATGAACTTAAGGTGAAATTTGCCATGGGTCCAGGCCAGTGACTGATCCTGCCCTGGTGGGATGGCTGTATATCCAATAATCTGATGTAGCTGATTTCATCAGCATTGTCTTTTGAGCATATGGTGACAGTGTCCTGCCTGCTGGTGTAAAAGGATCTCTGTAATGTTTACCTATTTAAGTACACAGACAACAGAACAAAGTACTATACACAAGTGTCATGGCACATGTCTAACTTTGACAGGAGTGCAGATGAACTTATATTAGATGTGGGATACACACTTCTTCTCTTTTTTTCTAGACACACACACACAAACACACACACACACACACACACACACACACACACACACACACACACACACACATTTGGCTGCAGTGAGAATATAACCCCTACCTATCTAAGGTACACAGACTACAGAACACAGTACTTAATGCACACATCATGACATGAATTTGATTTTTGACAGGACTGCAGGTGAACTTATAACAGATGACATCGGCATGCCATGTGGGAGACAAGAGGTTGGGAGTCCTGCATGAAATGGATGTGTAGACTTGCGCAAGTCTCAATAAAACTGATAAGCCATGCCATTGCAGAAGTAACTGTGGGATAGACACTTCTGCTCTTCTGTCTGGACACACACACACACACACACACACACACACACACACACACACACACACACACACACACACACACACAGAGTTGAACTCCTACCTATCTAAGGGCACAGACTACAGAACACAATGCTTATTGCACATGCTACTGCACACGTCTGATTTTGGCAGGACTGCAGGAAAACTTATAATTGATGATACCAGCAAGCCATGTGGGAGACAAGATGTTGGGAGGACTGCAAAGGTACATTGCTTCATAGTGTTATCTGAGGTTAGTAGCCTAATAGCAGTACACTGTTTGCAAGCCTAGCTGCGTAACAACACAAGTACCCTTACTGAGCATACGTGGTTGTTTGAGTTTTGACAGCAAAGCTGCAAGCACCACCAACTGGCCCTGTCCATGAGTGAGCACACTATATTATATATAACACTTTGTACTGTGGTTGATATATGTGTAGAAAAAGTAATGAGACCCAGGACTGTAGTGCTTATTTTGGATCATGGGGGGGGCAGATGGATGTCTTGTAAATATAAGAATTATACTTATATTGTGCCCTTAGTTTACAATGTTTCCATGTGTAGTTTTATGTCATAGAAAGGAACTAGACAATAAACAGCAATAATAGAATATCATATATACAATTGCATAGCACAATGAGCATTGGATTTTTGGGATGGTTAACAAAGTATACACGCATGCAAGATAGGCCTGTTTGCATGTAGGGAAGCAGTGCACAAATGTGAGCTACATTGCTAATCTTTGCTACTATACCCTGGTCCTGTCTGTACTCCAAGCCAGGTTTTCTTGATAGCTAGGAGCATTAATTGAATGTGTACATTTTCTATTTTTGGGTGTCTGCTTCCTAGACAATCTGTTGTTTTTCCCTGTTTCTGCAATGTTGCACTTCACGAAAACAGGATAAGCTTATCCAAACTGTTTTTTTTTTTTTGGGATGTGGTGCATCGTGCAAAAGTTGAATTAAAAAAGACAAAGAGGAAAAGAGAATAAAAGTAAGGGACAAATGCACAAAATCTGTAAAAGCACAGTAAAATAGATAGTACACATCACAAATTTCTACATATGCCAGGATTTGAACCCTCACACCAATACAGCCTCAGAAAGCAGGAGGGATGCCTTAGTCCTCTTTGTCAGCCCAATAGCTTTGCATCAACGAAATGAAGTCATTCTTTCAAAACCAACTGCATCAGAATGTACAGTGCTATCAAACCATTAGCTGTGATTTGTACATTTAATTATCTTTACTATATTTGGACATAGAGTAGTTAGTGATCACACAACCTTTCATAACTATGCTTACAAATATACATTTATGTCTTACTTTTCTGTGTTTCTTGGTCATTCATCAGTTTTCTAACACATGCAGTGGGTAAGCTGTTCCATATTACTGGCCTTAACAGGTGAGACAATATTAACTGTGAATAACATGATATGCAGTCCAGGCTGGATGGCACAATCACACATATTCTGTTTTTTTGGAGGTAGTATAGCTGAGTTATTGTTATGGGAGGAACAAGGGTACACTTCTCTTTTAGGGGGGTCGACAAAGCTTAGCTACTGTTATGACACAAACAAGTCTGAAGTCTGAAACTGCAATGTGTATCATTACTCTATAATTTCTGTCTTTAATGTTTTACCAGTACAAAGGTATGCTGCTAATCTGAGTGGAGGAAGAGAACATCAGAATTCTTCAGAGGTATGACTGTGTGAATCTTTCATGCCTGAGGTCGACTAATTACTAATGGACAAATATAAGTAAAATAAGTATTTTGTGCCACAAGTTAAGGTACTTTCTGTACAAATCCACCACTATTTACTTGCTTACTGTTCCAAGTTAGGAAATACAAGGTTATGCCGTAATACTATTAAAGAATACACACTGGGTTCAGGACTTACCTTGCAAATGCAGCAGTTGACACACATTTAGTTCAGGGTTGACTCTGTCTGATGCAAGCAGTACACAGCCAATACATGAGGAGGTAAAGGTTGTTTGAGCTGCCTGGCATCAATTTTACTATAAGTATATGAGTAGGAGAAAGATATCAGCTCCCTAGGTGTTAAGTGAATGTGCTATGCATTTTCTCTTAGTCAAAGCAAGGGCATACTGAGCACGCCTACATCTGCCTACAGGGGTTCCTCCTCTGAGTCCTCCTCTGACTGTGGCTGTGGTGACCTAGGCATTAGTGGGGGGATGTGTGTCCCTTCTCCTTGCTGATCCTGCTGCAACTGTTTCCACAGGATCAGATTGCGGGGCATAGCACATACTGTGAATATTTCTGTACATATGCATGGATTATACTGCAGGGCTCCACAGGATATATCTAGGTACTGGAAATATGATTTCAGAAGCCCAAACACATGCTCTATGATGTTTCTAGTTTGAGAATTTGCCTCATTATGGCATTCTTCTGTGGGTGTGGGTGCACTTTTGATTGGTGTCATCAGCCACGATTCCAAGCTATAGCCAGCATCCCCCATTAAATTGCCCTGTAGGATGTCCCCCCAAGCAAACATCTAGTACAGCTGTGATGTGTGCCAGATATGGCATTCATTGTAACTGTCAGTGTTGCCAGCACACACATTCTAGATAATTCCCTGGACATTACACATGACTTGGCAGTTGATGGAGTGGTATCCTTTGCAGTTAATGTAGATTCTACCCTGCTCATCAGGTGGTGCCTTAATGTGTACATGAGTGTAAACTATGGCACCCAGTATTTCAGGGTAGTACACTACATGGTAAAACAGTTCCATACTGCTGGCTCTCTCTTCAGAACTATGTGGGGGGGGGGGTATTTGCTCACTGGCAAGTATGAGCATAGCATCCAGAAATTGGTGGAGGATCCTGGAGGCTGATGCCCGTGACACACCCATTATGTCCCCAGTTAGTCTTTGAAAAGTACCAGAAGCTGATATTCTAAGGGCTACACATACCTTAGTTTCCACTGGGATGGGTTCCTCTTGGTTGGCTGTGGCTTTGAATTGATGTCGGCAGGGCTCACAGTGTTCTTGTAATGTGTCCCTGTCCACCCTGTAGCACTTTTACAATCTCCAGCTCATGTAGCACCTAGAAAGTTTTCTCCTTCTCAGCTTAAGCCTATTGTCAGCAGCACCAGCAGCATTGGCTTCAGCCTGTAGCACATGCAGATGTAGAATAGCTGCAACAGCCGCTAGCATTGTCAGTTAAAATGTCCTTGTCTCTACTCCAGTGGTATTGAAGGATAAAGAAAAAACCAGGATGAGGGCTACATGGATACTTTATACATTGTTGAATAGCTCCATCTTGTTGGATTGGTTGATGAACATGTAACTCACCTGCCTATGCTATAACTAGCATCTGTTAAACACACTTGTTGCTTAGACATTAGTGCTTTATGGGCATCTCAGTGCACCTCTGTGCACCTCTGCGCACTTTTGCATAAGTGAGGTAAGCATGGGCAACATTGATATTTCTCGCATTCGCATGATATTGCACAAAGATGGACCATAAATAGTGAAGGCAATGTTCCACACCCTGTAGGTGAATCCAGGACCATCTATACTGCAGTCTTAACACATACATGTGCTGCCACAGCAATAGTTACATAACAATTCAGAGAAACCTGCAATTCATTCCTCTGTTTATCGTTGTTGTGCCAAGCTCTGTAACATGCAAACAATGTCAAAGTAAAAAAAAATAAATAAATACATAATAAACTGGGTAGAGACCACATATTTTAACAACCAAATAATAAGATTGACACAGAACTTGAGAACTGTCCACTGTTTATATGCACTTTTACCCTTCACAGCCCTACATGTTCACCCCTGCAAGTGTAACCTGACACACACCCTGATGTCAGCATTCATAGCATTGCCATAAAGTCGACAAGAATACTGTGGAGTTCCTGCATGAAGGGAACATCCTTACATAGTTACTCTTTTTTGAGAGTCAACAATTCTAATGAGTTCTGACCTCATATGCATCTTCACCATGCTAACAGCCTGGAATCTACATAGTTAGTAACCATGTAGGCAGAAAAACTGTATGGGATCTCAATGTTGTAACAGAGGAATACATGTTTTAATAAAATAAGACTGTAATCCATCAGCTACATCCTGCATATGCTTACATTACAGTATAATACTCTATTTCATGAATGTTTACACATTTTAGCAGCCTGCATTACTTACAAGTATATTCTTCATTTGGGTGTGGGGGAGCGAAGCTGCATTTATGACATTACACTTAAAAAAACAATTGCCATGATTGTTACACTGATTTTCTAACATCTACCCTATGCAATTAGGTTAGAATATGTGTGGTGTTACATGTTAAGGGCAGTTCTCTACAAATGTTAAGAGTCTTTACTTGCTCTTGTTTCCTTGTAGACTTCTTTCTGTGTCTGCATTCAGAAAGTTTTGGAATACATGGCCGACACGAACACAGAGTCTACACAGTTAATTTAGAGGTTGTTGTATTGCTTCACCATATTGATTTGCTTCATTAGCATAAAATTTGGCTACTTATACTGTAATTTGCATGTCACAAAAGTTTCAGTGTTTGCGTGTGAGCGTGTGCCACTGTGCACCACTACAAGGAGTTTACTGAATCTAAAATTTTTTGTGGCCATGTGTGTATCATGCTGCAACACTCACACAGTCATAATTATCATGTAGGTTTTATTGAATCCCCCTGAATAACTTTACATTACCCAACATGTTTTAATGTCATTTTTATTAACATCCACTGCTTAAATACATCATTCCCAAGATGGTATCACAGTCTGTTTTTGCATTATTAATGCAAATATGGCATATGGCATTATTTATAAGTATTTGCAAACGCTCCTTAATAAGAACAGCTCCACATGTCCCATGCTGACATTTCACTGGCATGCTTAATAAATCATGTCAGCTTGTAGATACCACCTTTCTGCCTTATTTTTATTTATGAACCTTTATCAGGACTACATCAATTAGACCTTTAAAACAGTGATGAGTATACTTATTTCAGAAGTATAGGGAAGTCTCCTGTAAAGATAAATACACTCTTACAAGATCCACAAGAACTTTGGTTTCCTGCTAACTACACTCTTACAGAAAGCAATGAGTTAAGAACTGAAAAGATGTTTGGTTAACATTTTGGAAATTTTAACTGATTTTTATATGATTCTCTCTGACAACCTCCTCATTTCCTCTTTTACCTTTAATGTCTATTGTTTTAATCGAGTTTGGTCTACCCTTGTTGTAATGCATTCTCTTTGTTCATTAAAATTTCAATAAAATAAATGCAAAAACAAAAATAAGGAAACAGAGGAAGCTGTGGTAATAATTAAAACCCAGAATGCAGTCACATTTAGTCAGTATCTGCTTAGAATTAGAAACAAAGGATAGCAGGTATGACCTTATAGACCAGAAAATGAACACTCTCAATTTAGTAAGATACTAGTTCCAATCAGGCAAATACTGCAAGGGCAAATGAAGCCCAGTGTTCACCACAGACATTGTAACTCTTTATGGTCATAACCTAGGAAAAAGGAGAACAAAATATGTTTGTGACTGATTCTTGCATCATAGAAATGTGAGTGTGTGCCCTATTATTAAATGCGGAATCCTGCTCATGCCTAAACACTCCACAGTGCTCCAAGAAAGCATCATGCATATGACAGACAGGCAGAATATCAGCAGTCTTGCTACAAGTGACCAAATGTCTATAAGTAAACATATTAGTGCCAGATGACCCTTCCAGGTGCATGATGTGTATCCGTTTGCATATAGTAATGAGTTTTATTTATACAGTGCAGCTGCTTGTAATGTTCCTGTTCCACTTTACATTGCACAATGCATAAAACCAGTATCCCCAGCCTCAGTGGGGCTCAGTGAGGTGCATATTCTGTGTGGACTGGGTGTGCCTGCAACAACATCAATGTGCTGTGTGACAGTGTGCAACACATTTAGTATACTCACACTCTGTGTGTTACTGTGAATGAAATGTGCTGCTGCTTTCATTTTAAAAAAATTGTATTGACAAGGTAATTAGGATTATTTTGGCAGCAGCATTGTGACAGACATCCACATGCCCTGAATCTAGTCAGAAAACAAAACAAACAAACAAACAAAAAAAAAACAGAAGAATGCTGCAATAAAATGTGGCACTAATTCCTTAAAACTATAATGGCTTGGAGAAGATAAAATAAAGAAAGTATCATCAGCAAGAAAGAAAACTCATGGACTCTTTGTGTCAAGTTTAATTGACATGAGATATTATATATGTACATATATATATATATATATATATATATATATATATATATATGTGTGTGTGTGTGTGTGTGTGTGTGTGTGTGTTTATTTTTATTTAAGATAGATGGATTAACAAATAAGCATTGGGCAGCACAGTGATGCAGCGGTTAGCATTGTTATAGTTCAATTCTCAGCTGAGGTGCCTTCGGTGTGGAGTCTGCATGTCCTCACTGTGTTTGCATGGGTTTCATTCCACAGACGTGCATCTGTAGTCTTTCTCCCCATGCCTCTGCTGAAAATAGGCTCTGTAGTAGTTAGATTTTCCTGGTCAACAAATGTTAAATAATATAAACAATATTCATAGAGATATTGACATTGCTATAAATACCTGAGACTGCTCAGGAAGGAAAAAGTGATGACAATGCATCAGTCTTTTCCAAGACTAGCCTCCATTATATAATACATGTTTACATCAACTTTCTGTACTTTATCAACTAGCCAGGAAAAACTGAGGGACTCCCCAACTCACTAATTCTGTTATTTACAGACATATAAAAACACCTCTACAGTTATTTATTTATTTAACATTTGTTTACTGGGAATGGCCAACTTGAAATGAAGCCAATTTTCAGCTGAGGCCCAGGGGGAAACACTCCAGATGCATGCCTTTGTAACATGGGAAAAAGCCTAAGTACCTGGCTGGCGGAAACCCACATAAATGACATACAGACTCCACCCCACCCAAGAGTCAAACCAGAACTTCTTGCTGTGAGACGACAACACTACTGCTGCACCACTGCACAGTCTGTAACTGATAAGTCTATAAGTTGTAGGGAAACTTCCAAGCAAGGAATAATCCTGCACTAATATATATTTAGAGATAAATTTGACTAATTAAATGTTGTTTGAGTTAATGAAATGGAAGCAGTAATATGATGGGGGTAATATAGATCCTTTATTTCATATGTACTCAGAATTGCTGTGAAAACTGCTGAGAAAAGAAAACATTAAAAAGGAGCAAACAGAACTGCAAAAATTGAATACACACTACTACATTATGCATGCTATCACTTACATTAAGAGTTATAAGGCATGCCTGTAAGGATGAAATAGAGGCACACATTACAGAGCAAAACTGATCTTCTTCTAGCTGCTGAGGTCATAACATCATTTGACAACTTGACAACTTAGTACAAGATGAAGACATTCAAGCAACATCTAAACTGACACTGTGGGAAAATTACTGCAAAAGCAGCATACAGGGAACCAGAAATACACAATAAAGTGCCAACTCAAAAAAAAAAATGGAAGAGCAATGTGAGAAAAAATAAAGCCTGAGGAATCACTTATTAATGAAAAAAAATCTGTAAGAAACCCATGCCAAAGGCAGAAAATGTTTAAATCCTTGCAATGGCTGAATAGACTAGTCAAGGAATCTGTCATTTTCTGTCAAGTCAGCAAGTCAGTACTTGCAAACACTTAGTAATTCTTTGCTAGGAGGAAGGAAAAAGTAGAAAAGCATGACTAGATAATTGCAAAGATCTGCGAGAATTTTATGTAAAATTCCTTTTTTAAAGAAGCAGAAGGAAACTTTGTTGTCTTTTAAGTTTTCTACCTGATGGGATGTCCAGTACTGAAATTAATAATAGGCAGTTATAAGGAATTGTGTTTCTAATGTTTTGCTGTGCATATAATAACTTAGAATTCAGTAAAGTTCATTACCCAAACAGAATAAAATTACATTCTACTGCACGTAAAAAGCTTTTTCTAAAGAAAACCTAGTAAAACGCCATTTTTTGTGAAGATCTTTCTGTAGCAGGATGCACCAGGCATGTCTATGCATCTTACATGCTGCAATACTATATATTTTTTTGCAAAACAGACAATTGGTTGTGTATAATAAAACACATTGATTTGAACTTTATTTCTTACTATGTTTATTAACTAGATAAGCCTGTTATGCACCAGTGCTTGTTTTTTAGAGGAGACCTGGAAGAGCTGACCTGATCAAATAACTTTCCTAGAGAAGAGAACTGAATATTATAAGAATTAAACCCGGTCTACAAAAATGAAAACAAATCTTAGTTGCTCATAGTCTCACTCATCCATAACATACTACCAGACCAGCTTTCAATGTCCAGCCTTCCTAATGGGCAAAAATTGCATTTCAGGAATGAAGGATACGGATTATAAAGTTAGATCCAAGTAAATAGGTATAACACAGTAAAACAAGTAGTAGCAGGATTAGTTTTCAACATGAAAATCAAAATATATGAGCAACCCTACATTTTCTTTTAAAAATATATGAAGCAAAGGGTAATTTCCTGGCATATTTAGCTGTCTATATGTACTTTAACAGGAAATGAGAAAAAAGGAAAGGAAATGAATATTTGTGCTTTATAAAATGCTGCAGATGAGATGAAGTCAAATTTTATGTAAAGGTAGTTTTATTTACATAAAAACATAAAGGCTGGAGCTTCCAGGCAACTGTGTTATCTTGTCTTAAAATGAAAGCAGCCATACCTTTAGGAAAACTGTAAAACCAAAATAGTCCAGATTCAGAAGAGATTACCTTGAGGTGTACATGAGGTGTAGACCTTGCAGTATTTCAAATTCAGAGACAGCCTTACCACAATGATGCAACACAAAGGTATGCAGCATCTCAGTTGAATGCCACTGCAGCAGTATTAAATGATACTGAAGCATTCTGGGGGTAGGCATATGCTAATTAACCATGTGTTGTGTTCCTGAGAAATACTTGGTGGAAGGCATTTATGCAGCTGAGTGATTCAGGGAACTGCTTGACTGTGTAACTTAGCATGGCTGCTTGCATTAATGAACATAACCAAAGGCTGTGTATATTCATCACAGTAGAGTTGAGTGCAGGGTAGTTTAGTGGCCAGTCAGAAAATATGTGTATGTGTGTGTGTGACTGACTGCATATGTGTGTGTATACGTGAGTGTGTGCCAGCATGAGAGGACTCAATAGTGGGGGGGGGGGGGGGTTAGTGAAGAAGTTTTTAGGGGTGTGTGTGTTTTCAGCTTGCTGCCTAGTTTGCACGTGAGATCATGGTACAGTGGGGTCTGTGAATGTTCCCCTTTTGCTGAGCAATCATTAATTGAGTTGGTATATTTAATTAGCAGGGGGTTGAAGGGTGCAGGAGAGATTGCCCCACTGCAAAAATCTCTATTGCTTTTTTTTTTGGTAGCTTAGTCTTTTGTGACTACATCTAAATATATCATTTTTTTTGTATTTATTCCTTGGAGCATTCAATATTTGAAGACATATTTTTGTGTGTATGTGTGTGTGTGTGTGTGTGTGTGTGTGTGTGTGTGTGTGTGTGTGTGTGTGTGTGTGTGTGTGTGTGTGTGTGTGTGTGTGTATTTATATATGTATATATATATATATATATATATATATATATATATATATATATATATATATATATATATATATATATATATATATATATATATATATATATATATATATATATATAAATATATGTTTATATATACATATATATGTGTGTATATATATATATATATATATATATATTTACATATATACACAAACATACACAAGTCTATGTGTGTGGGGGTGTATGTGTGTGTATAAATTATGCATAAATGTGTGTGGGGGTGTATGTGTGTGTATAAATTATACATATATGTGTGTGGGGGTGTATGTGTGTGTATAAATTACACATATATGTGTGTGTGGGGGTGTATGTGTGTGTATAAATTGTACATATATGTGTGTGGGGGTGCATGTGTGTGTACAAATTATACATATATGTGTGTGGGGGTGTATGTGTGTGTGTATAAATTATACATATATGTGCGTGGGGGTGTATGTGTGTGTGTATAAATTATACATATATGTGTGTGGGGGTGTATGCGTGTGTATAAATTATACATATATGTGTGTGGGGGGTGTATGTGTGTGTATAAATTATACATATATGTGTGTGGGTGTATGTGTGTGTATAAATTATACATATATGTGTGTGGGGGTGTATGCGTGTGTATAAATTATACATATATGTGTGTGGGAGGTGTATGTGTGTGTATAAATTATACATATGTGTGTGGGGTGTATGTGTGTGTATAAATTATACATATATGTGTATGGGGGTGTATGTGTGTGTATAAATTATACATATATGTGTGTGGGGGTGTATGTGTGCATATAAATTATACATATATGTGTGTGGGGGTGCATGTGGGCATATAAATTATACATATATGTGTGTGGGGTGTAAGTGTGCGAATAAATTATACATATGTGTGTGTGGGGGTGTATGTGTGCGTATAAATTATACATATATGTGTGTGGGGGTGTATGTGTGCGTATAAATTATACATGTATGTGTGTGGGGGTGTATGTGTGCATATAAATTATACATACATGTGTGTGGGGGTGTATGTGTGCGTATAAATTATACATATATGTGTGTGGGGGTGTATGTGTGCGTATAAATTATACATATATGTGTGTGGTGGTGTATGTGTGCGTATAAATTATACATATATGTGTGTGGGGGTGTATGTGTGTTTATAAATTATACATATATATGTGTGTGGGGGTGTATGTGTGTGTATAAAATATACATATATGTGTGTGGGGGTGTATGTGTGTGTATAAATTATACATATATGTGTGTGGGGGTGTATGTGTGCATATAAATTATACATATATGTGTGTGGGGGTGTATGTGTGCGTATAAATTATACATATATGTGTGTGGGGGTGTATGTGTGCGTATAAATTATACATGTATGTGTGTGGGGGTGTATGTGTGCATATAAATTATACATATATGTGTGTGGGGGTGTATGTGTGCGTATAAATTATACATATATGTGTGTGGGGGTGTATGTGTGCGTATAAATTATACATATATGTGTGTGGTGGTGTATGTGTGCATATAAATTATACATATATGTGTGTGGGGGTGTATGTGTGTGTATAAATTATACATATATGTGTGTGGGGTGTATGTGTGTGTATAAATTATACATATATGTGTGTGGGGGTGTATGTGTGTGTATAAATTATACATATATGTGTGTGGGGGTGTATGTGTGTGTATACATTATACATATATGTGTGTGGGGAAGTATGTGTGTGTATAAATTATACATATATGTGTGTGGGGGTGTATGTGTGTGTATAAATTATACATATATGTGTGTGGGGTGTATGTGTGTGTATAAATTATACATATATGTGTGTGGGGGTGTATGTGTGCGTATAAATTATACATATATGTGTGTGGGGCTGTATGTGTGTGGATAGATTATGCATATATGTGTGTGGGGCTGTATGTGTGTGTGTATAAATTATACATATATGTGTGTGGGGGTGTATGTGTGTGTATAAATTATACATATATGTGTGTGGGGGTGTATGTGTGTGTATAAATTGTACATATATGTGTGTGGGGGTGTATGTGTGTGTATAAATTATACATATATGTGTGTGGGTGTGTATGTGTGCATATAAATGATATATATGTGTGTGGGGGTGTATGTGTGCATATAAATTATACATATATGTGTGTGGGGGTGTATGTGTGCGTATAAATTATACATATATGTGTGTGGGGGTGTATGTGTGCGTATAAATTATACATATATGTGTGTGGGGGTGTATGTGTGCGTATAAATTATACATATATGTGTGTGGGGGTGTATGTGTGTGTATAAATTATACATACATGTGTGTGCGGGTGTATGTGTGTGTATAAATTATACATATATGTGTGTGGGGGTGTATGTGTGTGTATAAATTATACATATATGTGTGTGGGGGTGTATGTGTGCATATAAATTATACATATATGTGTGTGGGGGTGTATGTGTGTGTATAAATTAAACATATATGTGTGTGTGGGTGTGTATGTGTGTGTATAAATTATACATATATGTGTGTGTGGGGGTGTATGTGTGTGTATAAATTATACATATATGTGTGTGGGGGTGTATGTGTGCGTATAAATTATACATATATGTGTGTGGGGGTGTATTTGTGTGTATACATTATACATATATGTGTGTGGGGGTGTATGTGTGTGTATAAATTATACATATATGTGTGTGGGGGTGTATGTGTGTGTATAAATTATACATATATGTGTGTGGGGGTGTATGTGTATAAATTATACATATATGTGTGTGGGGTGTATTTGTGTGTATACATTATACATATATGTGTGTGGGGGTGTATGTGTGTGTATAAATTATACATATATGTGTGTGGGGTGTATGTGTGTGTATAAATTATACATATATGTGTGTGGGGGTGTATGTGTGTGTATAAATTATACATATATGTGTGTGGGGGTGTTTATGTGTGTGGGGGTGTATGTGTGTGTATAAATTATAAATATATGTGTGTGTCAGGGTGTATGTGTGCGTATAAATTATACATATATGTGTGTGTGGGTGTATTTGTGTGTATAAATTATACATATATGTGTGAGGGGTGTATGTGTGCGTATAAATTATACATATATGTGTGTGGTGGTGTATGTGTGCGTATAAATTATACATATATGTGTGTGGGGGTGTATGTGTGCGTATAAATTATACATATATGTGTGTGAGGGTGTATGTGTGTGTATAAATTATACATATATGTGTGTGGGGGTGTATGTGTGCGTATAAATTATACATATATGTGTGTGGTGGTGTATGTGTGCATATAAATTATACATATATGTGTGTGGGGGTGTATGTGTGCATATAAATTATACATATATGTGTGTGAGGGTGTATGTGTGTGTATAAATTATACATATATGTGTGTGGGGGTGTATGTGTGTGTATAAATTATACATATATGTGTGTGGGGGTGTATGTGTGTGTATAAATTATACATATATGTGTGTGGGGAAGTATGTGTGTGTATAAATTATACATATATGTGTGTGGGGGTGTATGTGTGTGTATAAATTATACATATATGTGTGTGGGGGTGTATGTGTGTGTATAAATTATACATATATGTGTGTGTGGGGGTGTATGTGTGCGTATAAATTATACATATATGTGTGTGGGTGTGTATGTGTGTGGATAGATTATACATATATGTGTGTGGGGCTGTATGTCTGTGTGTATAAATTATACATATATGTGTGTGGGGGTGTATGTGTGTGTATAAATTATACATATATGTGTGTGGGGGTGTATGTGTGTGTATAAATTGTACATATATGTGTGTGGGGGTGTATGTGTGTGTATAAATTATACATATATGTGTGTGGGGTGTATGTGTGTGTATAAATTATACATATATGTGTGTGGGGGTGTATGTGTGTGTATAAATTATACATATATGTGTGTGGGGGTGTGTGTGTGTATAAATTATACATATATGTGTGTGTGGGGGTGCATGTGTGTGTATAAATTATACATATATGTGTGTGGGGGTGTATGTGTGTGTATAAATTATACATATATGTGTGTGGGGGTGTATGTGTGCGTATAAATTATACATATATGTGTGTGGGGGTGTATGTGTGCATATAAATTATACATATATGTGTGTGGGGGTGTATGTGTGCGTATAAATTATACATATATGTGTGTGGGTGTGTATGTGTGCATATAAATGATATATATATGTGTGTGGGGGTGTATGTGTGCATATAAATTATACATATATGTGTGTGGGGGTGTATGTGTGCGTATAAATTATACATATATGTGTGTGGGGGTGTATGTGTGCGTATAAATTATACATATATGTGTGTGGGGGTGTATGTGTGCGTATAAATTATGCATATATGTGTGTGGGGGTGTATGTGTGTGTATAAATTATACATATATGTCTGTGGGGGTGTATGTGTGTGTATAAATTATACATATATGTGTGTGCGGGTGTATGTGTGTGTATAAATTATACATATATGTGTGTGGGGGTGTATGTGTGTGTATAAATTATACATATATGTGTGTGGGGGTGTATGTGTGCGTATAAATTATACATATATGTGTGTGGGGGTGTATGTGTGTGTATAAATTAAACATATATGTGTGTGTGGGTGTGCATGTGTGTGTATAAATTATACATATATGTGTGTGGGGGTGTATGTGTGTGTATAAATTATACATATATGTGTGTGGGGGTGTATGTGTGCGTATAAATTATACATATATGTGTGTGGGGGTGTATTTGTGTGTATACATTATACATATATGTGTGTAGGGGTGTATATGTGTGTATAAATTATACATATATGTTTGTGGGGGTGTATGTGTGTGTATAAATTATACATATATGTGTGTGGGGGTGTATGTGTGTGTATAAATTATACATATATGTGTGTGGGGGTGTTTATGTGTGTGGTGGTGTATGTGTGTGTATAAATTATAAATATATGTGTGTGTCGGGGTGTATGTGTGCGTATAAATTATACATATATGTGTGTGGGGGTGTATTTGTGTGTATAAATTATACATATATGTGTGTGGGGGTGTATGTGTGTGTATAAATTATATGTATATGTTTGTGGGGGTGTATGTGTGTGTATAAACTATACATATATTTATTTATTTTATTTAACATTTGTTGACCGGGAATGTCCGACTAGGTTCCACAGAGCCTGTTTTCAGCGGAGGCCCGGGGAGAAATGCTCCAGATGCATGTCTTTGGAATGTGGGAGGAAACCGGAGTACTCGGAGGCAACCCACGTGAACACAGGGAGAACATGCAAACTCCACACAGAAGGCATCCCAGCCGAGAATCCAACCGGCGAACCTCTTGCTGTGAGGTGACAACGTTAACCGCTGCACCACTGTGCCGTGGGTGTATGTGTGTGTATAAATTATACATATTTGTGTGTGGGGGTGTATGTGTGTGTATAAATTATACATATATGTGTGTGTGTGGTGGTGTATGTGTGTGTATAAATTATACATATATGTGTGTGTGGGGGTGTATGTGTGTGTGTATAAATTATACATATATGTGTGTGTGTGAGGGTGTATGTGTGTATAAATTATACATATATGTGTGAGGGGGTGTATGTGTGTGTATAAATTATACATATATGTGTGTGGGGGTGTATGTGTGTGTATAAATTATACATATATGTGTGTGGGGGTGTATGTGTGTGTATAAATTATACATATATGTGTGTGGGAGTTTTTATGTGTGTGTATAAATTATACATATATGTGTGTGGGGGTGTATGTGTGTGTATAAATTATACATATATGTGTGTGTGGAGGTCTATGTGTGTGTTTAAATTATACATATATGTGTGTGGGGTGTATGTGTGTGTATAAATTATACATATATGTGTGTGGGGGTGTATGTGTGTGTATAAATTATACATATATGTGTGTGGGGTGTATGTGTGAGTATAAATTATACATATATGTGTGTGGGGGTGTATGTTTGTGTATAAATTATACATATATGTGTGTGTTGGGGTGTATGTGTGTGTATAAATTATACATACATGTGTATGGGGGTGTATGTGTGTGTATAAATTATACATATATGTGTGTGGGGGAGTATGTGTGTGTATATATTATACATATATGTGTGTGGTGGTGTATGTGTGTGTATAAATTATACATATATGTGTGTGTGCTGGTGTATGTGTGTGTATAAATTATACATATATGTGTGTGTGGGGGTGTATGTGTGCGTATAAATTATACATATATGTGTGTGGGTGTGTATGTGTTTGGATAGATTATACATATATGTGTGTGGCGGTGTATGTGTGTGTGTATAAATTATACATATATGTGTGTGGGGGTGTATGTGTGTGTATAAATTATACATATATGTGTGTGGGTGTGTATGTGTTTGGATAGATTATACATATATGTGTGTGGGGGTGTATGTGTGTGTGTATAAATTATACATATATGTGTGTGGGGGTGTATGTGTGTGTATAAATTATACATATATGTGTGTGGGGGTGTATATGTGTGTATAAATTGTACATATATGTGTGTGGGGGTGTATGTGTGTGTATAAATTATACATATATGTGTGTGGGGTGCATGTGTGTTTATAAATTATACATATATGTGTGTGGGGGTGTATGTGTGTGTATAAATTATACATATATGTGTGTGGGGGTGGGGGGTGTATAAATTATATATATATATGTGTGTGGGGGTGTATGTGTGCATATAAATTATACATATATGTGTGTGGGGGTGTATGTGTGCGCATAAATTATACATATATGTCTGTGGGTGTGTATGTGTGCGTATAAATGTTACATATATGTGTGTGGGGGTGTATGTGTGCCTATAAATTATACATATATGTGTGTGGGGGTGTATGTGTGCGTATAAATTATACATATATGTGTGGGGGGTGTATGTGTGCGTATAAATTATACATATATGTGTGTGGGGGTGTATGTGTGCGTATAAATTATACATATATGTGTGTGGGGGTGTATGTGTGTGTATAAATTATACATATATGTCTGTGGGGGTGTATGTGTGTGTATAAATTATACATATATGTGTGTGGGGATGTATGTGTGTGTATAAATTATACATATATGTGTGTGGGGTGTATGTGTGTGTATAAATTATACATATATGTGTGTGGGGGTGTATGTGTGTGTATAAATTATACATATATGTGTGTGGGGGTGTATGTGTGTGTATAAATTATACATATATGTGTGTGTGGGGGTGTATGTGTGCGTATAAATTATACATATATGTGTGTCGGGGTGTATTTGTGTGTATAAATTATACATATATGTGTGTGGGGGTGTATGTGTGTGTATAAATTATACATATATGTGTGTGGGGGTGTTTATGAGTGTGTATAAATTATACATATATGTGTGTGGGGGTGTATGTGTGTGTATAAATTATACATATATGTGTGTGTGGGGGTGTATGTGTGCGTATAAATTATACATATATGTGTGTGGGGGTGTATTTGTGTGTATAAATTATACATATATGTGTGTGGGGGTGTATGTGTGTGTATAAATTATACATATATGTGTGTGGGGATGTATGTGTGTGTATAAATTATACATATATGTGTGTGGGGGTGTATGTGTGTGTATAAATTATACATATATGTGTGTGGGGGTGTATGTGTGTGTGTGTATAAATTATACATATATGTGTGTGTGGGGGTGTATGTGTGTGTATAAATTATACATATATGTGTGTGTGGGGGTGTATGTGTGTGTGTATAAATTACACATATATGTGTGTGTGGGGGTGTATGTGTGCATATAAATTATGCATATATGTGTGTGGGGGGTGTATGTGTGTGTATAAATTATATGTATGTGTGTGTGGGGGTGTATGTGCGTGTATAAATTATACATATATGTGTGTGGGGGTGTATGTGTGTGTATAAATTATACATATATGTGTGTGGGGGTGTATGCGTGTGTATAAATTATACATATATGTGTGTGGGGGTGTTTATGTGTGTGTATAAATTATACATATATGTGTGTGGGGGTGTATGTGTTTGCATAAATTATACATTTATGTGTGTGTGGAGGTGTATGTGTGTGTTTAAATTATACATATATGTGTGTGGGGTGTATGTGTGTGTATAAGTTATACATATATGTGTGTGAGGGTGTATGTGTGTGTATAAATTATACATATATGTGTGTGTGTGGGTGTATGTGTGTGTATAAATTATACATATATGTGTGTGGGGGTGTATGTGTGTGTATAAATTATAGATGTATGTGTGTATCTTTACATGGAAAGAATGAGAAGCAGATGCTTTGGTGTTTTATCTTTTTTCAGTCCGAATAATTTTAGTTTACTTATACGTAAGGTAAGGTTGCTCAGTGATTATGGTATGTGCCTCAGAGCTCCAGGATTCAGTCCTGATGAATGACCTTTGTAAGAGTGTGTGTACCCTCCACATGACTACCTGAGTTTTATCTGTGCCACCTGATTGGCTAATTTAAACTGTGCATATGATTAGCCTTTATCTTTTCTCTTGTGGGTCTTGTGGCTATAAAAAGCATATGTGACAAACTAATTCAATTATCCACTTAGCAAAAGTATAAATTCAATTAAAAACAAATTATTGTTCAAGAAGAGGCTTGGTCCAGACAAAAGGCACAACAACATGGGATATGCTATCACTGTTAAGTAAAGATATGTCTTTGATTCTGATTATAAACTTTTTCATCCTTGGTATTACAAAAATGAAGTACAGTTTTACAGATATGTTTGCAACTCCTTCTGTACAGATGCTTAAAAATGTCACAGCATAGTTAATGATGTACCCCATAAAACATACAGTGACAGCTTAAAGACTGACCAGCAGTGCTGATTAATGTTTCGAATGTGAGTGGAACTTCTTCAGGGCGGTTATAGGTAACAGTATGCCAGAAGTCAGTTGTCAAGGGTGATACAAGTACTGTTGGACCACATTGTAGTATCACTACACATATAATGTTTATTGTCTTGTTAAACAGCTATTTTCTGATTCTGTACAAAATTACAAGTTTTCTGTTGCTTTTTTTTTTTTTTTTTTTTTTTATGAAAATGGGATGCACAAGCCAGTGCATTTCTTTGTGCCTGTCCCAAGCCCGGATAAATGTGGAGGGTTGCGTTAGGAATGGCATCTGGCGTAAAAATTCTGCCGCATAACTTATGGTGCGAAAATTTCATATTTCCATACCGAATCGGTCTAGGCCCAGGTTAACAACGACCGCCACCAGTACTGTTAGCCAACAGGGTGTTGACGGAAATTGGGCTACTGTTAGCCGAAGGAGAAGAGGAGGGCAAAGGCATGCCTGAAGGCTGGAAGAGAGGAGGAAGATTAGGAGTGTAGCAGTGAGGGTAGGAACTTTGAATGTTGGCAGTATGACTGGTATAGGAAGAGAGCTAGCTGATATGATGGAGAGAAGGAAGGTTGATATATTGTGCATGCAAGAGACCAGATGGAAGGGAAGTAAGGCCAGGTGTTTAGGAAACGGGTTCAAATTGTTCTATCATGGTGTGGACGGCAGGAGAAATGGGGTAGGGGTTATACTAAAGGAACAATATGCCAAGAGTGTTTTAGATGTGAAGAGAGTGTCTGACAGAGTGATGTTTATGAAGCTCGAAATTGATGGTGTAATGATGAATGTTGTTAGTGCATATGCTCCACAAGTTGGGTGTGTGATGGATGAGAAAGAGAAATTTTGGAGTGAGTTGGATGAAGTTGTGGTGAGTGTACCCAAGGGTGAGAGACTAGTGATTGGAGCGGACTTTAATGGGCATGTTGGTGAAGTGAACAGAGGGGATGAGGAAGTGATGGGTAGGTATGGTGTTAAGGAGAGAAATGCAGAAGGTCAGATGATTGTGGATTTTGCGAAAAGGATGGACATGGCTGTGGTGAATACGTATTTTAAGAAGAGGGAGGAGCATAGGGTGACATACAAGAGGGGAGGAAGATGCACACAGGTGGATTATATCCTATGTAGGAGGGCCAGTCTGAAGGAGATTGGAGACTGTAAAGTGGTGGCAGGGAAAGTGTAGTTAAGCAGCATAGAATGGTGGTCTGTAAGATGACGTTGGTGATCAAAAAGAGGAGGAGGAGTGTGAAAGCAGTGCCAAGGATTAAATGGTGGAAGTTAAAAAAGAGTGATTGTGAAGTGGAGTTTAGGGAAGAGTTAAGACAGGCACTGAGAGGCAGTGGAGAGTTACCGAATAGCTGGGTAACTACAGCAGAACTAGTAAGGGAGATTGCTAGAAAGGTGCTTGGTGTAACATCTGGACAGAGGAAGGAGGACAAGGAGACCTGGTGGTGGAATGAGGAAGTACAGGAGAATATACAGAGGAAGAGGCTGGCGAAGAAGAAGTGGGATTGTCAAAGAGATGAAGAAAGTAGACATGAGTATAAGGAGATGAGGCGCATGGCAAAGAGAGAGGTGGCGAAAGCTAAGGATAAGGCGTATGGAGAGTTGTATGAGAGATTGGACACTAAAGAGGGAGAAAAGGACTTGTACCGATTGGCTAGACAGAGGGACAGGGCTGGGAAAGATGTGCAGCAAGTAAGGGTGATAAAGGATAGTGAGGGGAAAGGTACTCACAAGAGAGGAGAGTGTGTTGAGTAGATGGAAAGAGTATTTTGAGAGGCTGATGAATGAAGAGAATGAGAGAGAGAAGGTTGGATGATGTGGGGATAGTGAATCAGGAAGTGAAACAGATTAGCAAGGAGGAAGTAAGGACAGCTATGAAGAGGATGAAGAATGGAAAGGCTGTTGGCCCAGATGACATCCCAATGGAAGCATGGAGTTGATTAGGAGAAATGGCAGTGGAATTTTTAACTAGATTGTTTAATGACATTTTGGAAAGTCAGAGGATGCCTGAGGAGTGGAGAAAAAGTGTTTTGGTACCTATCTTTAAGAATAAGGGTGATGTGCAGAGTTGCAGTAACTACAGAGGGATAAAATTGATCAGTCACAGCTTGAAGTTATGGGAGAGAGTAGTAGAAGCTAGGTTAAGAAGGGAGGTGATGATTAGTGATCAGCAGTATGGTTTCATGCCAGGAAAGAGCACTCCAGATGCGATGTTTGCTCTGAGAGTGTTATTGAAGAAATACAGAGAAGGTCAGAAGGAGTTGCATTGTGTCTTTGTAGACTTGGAGAAAGCATATGACAGGGTGCCTAGAGAAGAGTTGTGGTATTGTATGAGGAAGTCGGGAGTGGCAGAGAAGTATGTAAGAGTGGTACAGGATATGTACAAGGGTAGTGAGACAGTGGTGAGGACTGCAGTGGGAGTGACAGATCCATTTAAGGTGGAGGTGGGATTACATCAAGGATCAGTTCTGAGTCCTTTCTTATTTGCAGTGGTGAAGGACAGGTTGACAGATGAGATCAGACAGGAGGCCCCGTGGACTATGATGTTTGCAGATGACATTGTGATCTGTAGTGAGAGTAGGAATCAGGTTGAGGAGACTTTGGAGAGGTGGAGATATGCTCTAGAGAGCAGAGGAATGAAGGTCAGCAGGGCTAAGACAGAATATAGGTGTGTAAATGAGAGGGAGGGTAGAGGAATGGTGAGGATGCAGGGAGTAGAGCTGGTAAAGGTGGACGAGTTTAAGTACTTGGGATCAACAGTTCAGAGTAATGGTGAATGTGGAAGAGAGGTGAAGAAGAGAGTACAGGCAGGGTGGAATGGGTGGAGAAGAGTGTCAGGAGTGATTTGTGACAGACGGGTACCAGTAAGAGTTTAAGGGAAGGTCTACAAGACAGTAATGAGACCAGCTATGTTATATGGGTTGGAAACAGTGGCATTGACAAAAAGGCAGGAGTCAGAGCTGGATGTGGTAGAGTTAAAGATGTTAAGATTTGCACTCGGTGTGACTAGGATGGATAGGATTAGGAATCAGTATATTAGAGGGTCAGCTCATGTTGGACAGTTTGGAGACAAAGCAAGAGAGACGAGATTGCGTTGGTTTGGACATGTGCTGAGGAGGGATGATGGGTATATTGGGGAAAAGATGCTAAGGATGGAGCTGCCAGGTAAGAGGAAAAGAGGAAGGCCTAAGATAAGGTTTATAGATGTGGTGAGAGAGGATATGCAGGCGGTTGGTGTGACAGAGCAAGATGCAGAGGACAGGAAGAAATGGAAAGAGATGATCCGCTGTGGTGACCCTAATGGGAAAAGACGAAAGATGATGATGATGACTTTTATTGATTTTAAACATTCTTAGATAACATACATGAAATGTTGACATCTATGAAAAAAGAATAATATGAGAAAAGATTCTGTATAAAATAAATGTATGGAAAAGTAACACAAGACCGGATTATTTTTGCTACCATATTTCCCCGAAAATAAGACCAGGTCTTATACTTTTACCCCTGCCAAAATATGCATTAGGGCTTATTATCAGGGGATGCCTTATTTACCCCACCTGTACAACAATCTACATTTATTCATTTATTCATGTACAAAAATCTACATTTATTCATGTACACAAATCAACATTTATTCATGTACACAAATTGACATTTATTTGGTACTTTTCCTTTACTGGGCAACAGTTCTAGGTAACGCGTTAACATTTGTGTGAGAATTTTACATAAACAGTGCAACAGACATTTTAACTTCAGAATATGTATACCTTACCTTTCACAGTGCAGTATTTCATGTTTAACAGAAAGTGCAGAAAAATCTCAATACATGTGTATTGGAGGAGGGGAATAAAACAGGTGAATAACTGCCACTTTTTGATTGGTGATGCTTTCTTTATTCCTTACCCAAACCATAAGAGAAAAATTATGGAAAGTCATCAAAATGAAGTCTGGGAACTAGTGGCCTTACTTCATAATTACCCCTTGATAATGAAACGTTACCTTAATACAATAAAGTAAAAAAACTGGCAAGAGCTTGCTGGCAGCTGAAAGCAGAAGCAATCCATTCTGTTGCCCTGATAATGGAAAAGTTATTCAAATACAGTCATGTCATCTTCTTCTGGAACATTGTCATAAGTCTCCAACCTCCGAATTCTGGCCTGAATTTCTTGTGACACAATTTCCTGTAGAACCATTGGCCCCAATCTGTCATGCCTAGTGTTAGAAAAATATGTATTTGAACATATATAAAGTGCTAGTTAAAAAGCAAATAGTATATAATGCATTTTATTCTATTAATAATATGGCAATAAGAATGATTTTACATGTAATTGCTTGAAGCTTTGGAACTGCAGTGTATTTGAACTCTGACCCTGGCAGTGGCCAGCTCAGCAAGCTTATGTTTTTCACTAATGATTATCTGCTGGGTCAGGAAATTAAATGTATAAAGCATTGAAAATCTTCTTCTCCTTCCTCTGGGACAATTGGCCTTGTGAATGTTACCAAGATAAGACACAGCTGTTGGAAGAATGTTGCAAGAAGAACAAAGACGTGTATTACAAGACTGAACCAACTATTGTATTCGAGCAGGCCTGAAACCTTGAAGGAGTAACATTTACAGAAAGACATTATAACTGACCAGGTGCTTTGCAAGGCTGTATTATTCCCAAGGGAAAGCTTTTTTAAAAATATAACATCAGCAATTTATGAATAGAATACTGTTAGTAAAAGTGATGTAGATGCCCTGTGACTAACCACGTCAGTAAGGTGGGCAAAACCTGAATGTAAACACTATAAAATATTCTGTACTTCCTGCATCATGTCAGACAAAACTCTGTACTTGTATGTTTTTTTGCCTCCTGGTGTACACTAGTAAACTTTTGCATCTGAGCCTCCTGTGTTGTTATCATTGTTTTTATTTAACAGTTTGGTCCTTCTTGAATCGGAAACCCTCAGACAGCTACAGATCAGTGTGTACCGGTGGTCGAACACTGCACAGCAGAAGCTACTGAAACGGTTCTTCTTGAAATACAAAGACCTCCGACTGAATTGTCGTTTTGAGAGGCTGGCCACTTTCTGATCTGCGGCCGAAGAGCGGTCTCGAACTGGTCGACTCAGGAGGCTCAGGTAGGAAGATATTTGCCTTTTTTCTGTTTTAGATCAGGGACTAGGTTGCAGTAAATGCTATTGTCAGAAGATTTGTTATACAGATCAGGGACAAAAGGAAATTACTGTATATTTTGTCAGAGATCAGGGAAACAGAATAAGGTAGGCAGTCATTCTAGATAAACTGTGTAAGGAATTGAAATACCACGTGGTGAAAAGGGTTACGTAACATTTTCTTTTAGTATGGGAAATCAGTGCACTAAAACATTGCGAGATCCGGCCCTAACTGAAGACGCAAAATATATGCAATTACAACGGGCTGATAATTTTAGGTATTATACAAAATGGCCAGTAACCATACACTCGCAAACAACAAATGTAAACGCTCAGTAACCTGGGTCAATGAAGGCTGTCTTCCACATAAATCCACCACTACCAAAGAGCTTCCACCAACTGTTCTTTTATTATACACAAAAAAAACACAGATTTAGCGCTTTCATCTCCAAACCTGGAGACCTCATCAGAATCAATGATTCACCTGATTATATATTAGTAAAAGCAGCAAACGGACAGCTATATAGGGAGCCACTCTCCCATGATATAGCAATAACTGACCCTGTCTCAGGTATGACTCAGAAAAGTAAAATTGTAGTTTCTGCAAAATGTCCAGTAAACCTACTGGGAAGAGATCTTATGCAGATATTTGGCATAGCGGTAGTTCCCACTATGCAGGGTATGGAGGCACAAAGACAAATGGATACTTTCGTGGTGCGACCGGAGGGTGAGACTTTTTACTGGTACAGCCAGGACCTAGTTACGACTTGTCCAGGGGCAGTAACCGAGGAACTGATGAATGTAGCCATCAGTAAGGCCCTCCCTTGACACTGACCAACAGCATTTGTTACACTGTACTCTATACTACTGTAGCATGCCAGGACCTGATAAATAATATGAGCAAGAATTATTCAAAATCCTGCTAACAGATTAGTATTACGAACCTTGTATTGGGATACTGAGGGAAACAGTGTGGTAAGCTGTTCATTACCTCAGGAATTCATGACACTGTACAAATCTAATCGACTACCACATGTCAGCTTGACGAAAAATAAGAATATGAAATGGGCAGACTTAGGAGAAAAAGTAACAAGATGGGAAAAACAAACTGAGTTAGAATTATCAGAGCAGGGAATACAAAAACAGAAATTGAATTGGCTAACACAGACACATCCAGCTGTACACTTACAAACTAGTGAAGACAGCTGATTAGCGTTCTTATTAGAAGAAGAAAAAGCCTTGTGTGACATACCAAAGATTCTTTGGTCAACAGGCAAATCAGATGTAGGACTTATTCAAACAGCAGGACCAGTTACTATTACACCAAAATCAGCATTTAGACCACAAAAAAGACAATACCCCTTGAGGAAAGATGCAGAGCAAGGAATCAAGCCTATAATAGCAGCATTACTCAAGGAAGGAGTACTGGTAGAATCTCTTGATTCACCATGTAATACCCCTCTATTTCTTGTTAAAAAAGCAAACGGGGAATGGCGGATGGTACAGGATTTACAAGCTATAAACAATGCAATAATACCTAGAGCACCTACGGTGCCAGACCCACACACCTTGTTGAACGATTTAAAGTCGCAACAAAAATATTTTACTGTAGTAGACATAAGCAATGCTTTCTTTTCAATACCTATACATCCTGATAGCCAGTATTGGTTTGCATTTACATTTCAGGGTAAAAGATATACCTACACTCGGCTACCACAGGGATATTGTGAAAGTCCAACGATATTTGCACAAGAAATGGCAAGCAACCTGGCAGGGTTTACCCCACCAGGAGGTAGTCAGATTCTACTTTATGTAGATGACATTTTGCTAGCAGCCCCCACCCAGCATCAATGCAGGGAGGATACGATAGCATTATTGACATTTTTGGCAGCACAGGGACATAAAGTAAACAAAAGTAAGTTACAACTTTGGAAAAAACAGGTCAGATACCTAGGATATGTAATATCCAATGAAGGTAGAATATTAGACGAAGACAGAAAAACAGCAATTTTACAGGCACCTAAACCAGCAACCAAGAAGGAAATGATGTCCTTCTTGGGAACAATTAATTTTTGTCGAAGCTGGATATCAAACTATGCTTTAGAATCTGCTCCACTGGCTGATTTAATATATAAAACACCAATGGCAGCACAAGATATATTACAATGGACACCTGAAGCAGAAACAGCTTTCTGCAGACTAAAACAATTGATAGCTTCTTCATTAGTTTTAGGACTTCCAAATTACCACAAAAGATTCTTTCAGATCGTAGATTGTAAACAGGGATACATGACGTCAGTTCTGACGCAACAGCACGGGGATAAGCAACGCCCCATAGCTTACTATTCATCACAGTTAGACCCGGTGGCACGATCGTTGCCTCACTGTGTACAAGCAGTGGTCGCAGCTGCAATGGCAGTACAGGCTTCGGCCTCAGTGGTGTTATTCCACCCTCTCACATTGAGAGTGCCTCATGCAGTCGCGATAATTTTACTGCAAGAAAAAATAGCATATTTATCTCCTGCTAGACATCTTTCATGTATAACCATCCTGCTGAGCCAACCTCATATGGTAATTGAACGTTGTACAACATTAAACCCGTCAACGTTACTTCCAACTCCTCTGGATGGCACACCGCACAGCTGCCTGCAGGAAATTGAGCAAATAACTTTGCCCAGACAAGACCTCACTGATATGCCCTTGGATGATGCCGAGGTGACATTTTACGTGGATGGCTCATGCAGAAAGGGTCCTACAGGGAAAAATCTAGTAGGATATGCAGTAGTCACAGATACAGAGATCTTAGAAGCCCAACCTTTACAGCATAACCTATCTGCTCAAGCAGCAGAACTGATAGCCTTAACACGGGCTTGCACTCTAGCGAAAGATAAATGTGTGAACATATATACTGACAGTCAGTATGCTTTCTCTACAGTGCATGTTTTTAGCAACAATGGAAAAATAGGGAATGATAACATCTAATGGCAAACCGATTAATCATGCGCAACTTATTTTGAACTTATTAGATTCTATTCAGTTACCTACTAAAGTAGCTATTTGTAAATGTTTAGCTCATACAAAACAAGAGGATAGAATTTCAAAAGGAAATGCAAAAGCTGATGCAGCTGCAAAGCAAGCAGCCTCAGACTCAGAAACTTTACTTTTAACCGAGGAATTACAACCCTCTGAGATTTTAGATCTAGAAATGTTAAAAACAATGCAGACACTAACTACGAAATCAGAGAAACAAAAATGGGAGAAACGAGGTGCAATCCTCGAAAATGGACTGTATGTCTCCAAAGAGAAAAAAACAATATTACCGTCTAATTTATTTAGATATGCAGCTTTGTTGAGTCGTGGGCAGTGCCATGTCTCAACAGGGGGGATGGTACAGTTAGTAAATCGAATATTCCAAACATACGGATTCATAAATTATACAAAAAAATTTTGTGCAGCATGTCATATTTGTAACAAACATCATGCGCAAGGGGCATTCAAACCCAAGCAAGGGAGTTTTCCTACACCACCATATCCGTTCCACACTATTTGTATGGATTTCATAGAATTGAATAAATGTGAAGGGAAAAAATACTGTTTAGTAATTATAGATATGTTTTCCAAATGGGAGAAGCGTTTCCAACTAAAAATCCGGATGCAGCAACCGTGGCAAAAGCCCTAGTAAAAGAAATAATTCCCAGATTTGGCATACCGGAAAGGATTTATAGTGACAATGGGACACATTTTGTTAATCAGACGATTCACCAGCTTGGGAGATTCTTTGGAATCTCCTTAAAGAATCATTGTGCTTACCACCCACAGTCTGCAGGACTGGTGGAAAGGTACAATGGAATTCTAAAAAACAAATTGAGGAAGCTAGTGAGTGAGACACAGAAAAACTGGATTTGCTGTTTGCCTTTGACATTGCTGAGCATGAGAACAGTTCCAAATGTAAAGGGTTTGACTCCCTTTGAAATGATATTTGGAAGGGCATATTATGTGCCACAGCGGAAAGCTCTCATGCCTGCAGAACTAGAGGCTGACAGCTCATTAGCTAGCTACATGAGAAAACTGTTAACAAATAAAACTATTTTGCAGTTGAACTCTTTTTCAGATAAAAGACAGACCAGACCGTTAGAAGCAGTGCTGACTCCAGGGACCTGGGTGTGGTTGAAGGTTACGAAGAGGAAGAATTGGGCGAGTCCAAAGTGGGAAGGACCGTACCAGGTACTGTTGGCAACGCCTACTGCAGTCAAAGTTGCTGAGAGGTCGTCCTGGGTCCATCTGACGCACTGTAAACCGGTAAAGAATTTTCAACTTGATAAACATTTTGGGACTGATACACAACAAAGGCAGGATGGCCAAGAGCAAAACGAGTAAAAATACAGATCAACCCCAAAGATGTTGCTTAATCATCTTGTTGACTATGCATTTATTGACTATGATTGTGATGACCTTCCTTTTGTTGTGGTTTTTCCTACATGTAACCACACAAGTGAAAGTGGAGAGACGTGAAGAACTGTCTATAGACTGGCATCCAAACTTTAACACATACCTAGCTATGAAGCGTGTATATGTTGAGACTATGAACATTTCAAATTGCTGGGTTTGTACTGCTATACCAACAGCATATGGAGGACTGTTAATGTCCGCTGTCCCCTTGGGGATAAATGAGACTTGGGAGAATTTACTTTTTGATACAGGCTCTGTAAGATCACAAGACAAAATTGCATTGTATTTGCCTATTACACAGAAGGGAATTGTATGTTTTTATAAGAATGATACACTTCAAGTGGGTTGGAGTAACTGTAATATAACCATATCTTATAAATGCTACATTAAAGTTAAAGATAGAGGCACTGTTTGTAATACGAATTATGATTCATATTTGAGCTTAATGAAAACAACATTAAGTGATGTGCAGAGAAATCCTGTTTTGCATAAACAACTGTCTATTATAGACAAGAAAATGTTTCATTCAGAATTAACCCGCATCAGTACTAAAGTAGAAAACTGTTATTTTGTTTGTGGGAAAAAGGCATACAAATGGCTACCTGAGAATTGGTCCGGCAGTTGTTTTTTGGGTTATCTGGTTCCGGCCATAAGACATACTGCAGAATTACCTCTAGGTAAGATACGAAATGTGAGAGATGTAGCTCGGAAACCTGAAGGTCCAATCGGAAAACCTGTAAATCCAGTGGGACAAATCAAAGCTGGTTGGAAAGACCATCATTCCATAAAAAACAAAGAAAAATTGACTCATATGGACTTGAGTGACAGTGTAATATCCTGGACTGGAATACTTCCAGCATATGGAGCAGTCAAATCGATCTGGGAGTTGAGAAAGCTGTTGAAACTTCTCAAAGTAATGAGTAATGCAACTTTTTCTGCTCTCGAACTAGTGACTGATGAACTGAATGCAATGAGAACTGTTGTGCTACAAAATCGAATGGCTCTTGACTTCACCCTAGCGGCAAGAGGTGGTACGTGCACGCTTATCAAAGAAGAATGCTGTGCATTTATACCAGACAATCGACATGAAATTAATGACCACCTAGAGGTAATACAGCAGGTATCGGCCATGACTGAACCAGGCCCAAACCCACTGACAAACTTTTTCCAGAGTCTGTTTGGTGGGTGGGGTTCTATCCTAATGAACATCTTGATTGCTATTTGTGTTGGTCTGCTCCTATTAGGAGGATGTGTCTGTTGTGGCATTCCCTGCATGAAAAGATTGATCAAAGATTTTATTGATATATCTGTAACTGAAATTTTGTACCAAGACATTGAGTTAGAAAAATTAATTTCAGATGAAATTCTTTCCGAAGTATAAACTAAATGACTTACCTGGTTGAAAGTCCTTAAAGGAGAAGGCCAGGGGATGAAATGACATTGTTTATATTTCAGAATAGAATAAAAGTATTAAAAGGGAGGAGAATGTTAGAAAAATATGTATTTGAACATATATAAAGTGCTAGTTAAAAAGCAAATAGTATATAATGCATTTTATTCTATTAATAATATGGCAATAAGAATGATTTTACATGTAATTGCTTGATGCTTTGGAACTGCAGTGTATTTGAACTCTGACCCTGGCAGTAGCCAGCTCAGCAAGCTTATGTTTTTCACTAATGATTATCTGCTGGGTCAGGAAATTAAATGTATAAAGCATTGAAAATCTTCTTCTCCTTCCTCTGGGACAATTGGCCTTGTGAATGTTACCAAGATAAGACACAGCTGTTGGAAGAATGTTGCAAGAAGAACAAAGAAGTGTATTACAAGACTGAACCAACTATTGTATTCGAGCAGGCCTGAAACCTTGAAGGAGTAACATTTACAGAAAGACATTATAACTGACCAGGTACTTTGCAAGGCTGTATTATTCCCAAGGGAAAGCTTTTTTAAAAATATAACATTAGCAATCTTTATGAATAGAATACTGTTAGTAAAAGTGATGTAGATGCCCTGTGACTAACCACGTCAGTAAGGTGGGCAAAACCTGAATGTAAACACTATAAAATATTCTGTACTTCCTGCATCATGTCAGACAAAACTCTGTACTTGTATGTTTTTTTGCCTCCTGGTGTACACTAGTAAACTTTTGCATCTGAGCCTCCTGTGTTGTTATCATTGTTTTTATTTAACACCTATCAACAGAGGAGTCCTTAAATGAGCACTGCTTGTCCATGTAGCCTGCTTGTAGTGCATTGGCAACACAGCTGTCAGTGATTTTATCCCATGAATTCTTCACCCAAGTCACAACCTCTTCAGGCTAGGCTTCACAAAGTTTTCACGTTGATTTCTCTCCATTCTATTTTCAATGTAGTCATTGAGTTCCATGTGCAAATGATCCTTGAATGGCTTGTTTATTGCAATTTCAAGAGTCTGGAGATAGGCAGTAATTCCTGTGGGAATCATTATTTGATCTATTCTTCTCTGTGCAAGGAAGTTCTTCATGACTTTAGCATGGTAAGTGCTGACTGAATTCCAGACTAGCAGACCTTTTTCGCCACCTCACAAAACAAGTGGCAGCATAACATCGAACCACTTTCTTATAACTGCTTGTATGGACCAGGCTTATTTTCGGTTTCAAGAATGTAAATGCCTGAAACATGTTCAATCTTATCTTTCTTGCCCTTACTAATGATTAGAGGTGGGGTTTTCTTTCCATCTAGATAAATTGCCAAAATACAGGTAACGTGCACTTTTGTAACCAGTGGAGGGAATGTAGATTGACAAGGCACCCCTCTGATCAATTGTTTATTGAGATCCTTGGCCCATAAACACTGCAGTTTCATCCATAGCAAGCATGTTGGAGAGCTGGTATTTAGAAAAGTTGATGCCATTAACAAAGGACTTGAATGCAAGTGCACATTTAATAATTTCAGTATCTTCCAGCTTGAACAGTGTTGATGATCTTCTTAGAGACAGTTCATATCGCTGAAGGAAGCCATCCAGCCAATGTTATGATGCTTTGAATTCTTCTGGGGATATTTCTAATTGTGGTGCCATTGCAAGGGCAAATGCTTGAATATCAGTCCTACGCACAACCAAAGCCTTTGCTCTCCTGTTAGCAATTCATTCACAGATGATGTCTTCCAGCTCAAGAAATAATGGTTGTCAACCCGATCCACACTTGCATTTCCCTCGTCCACCTGTTGACTGAAGTTACTGTACTCTGCTCACCATTTCTGGACCTTTCGGAGATCCAACTTCTTCTCTTTGCAGAAAGCCATCAGATTCTTTCCCCAGGAGTCCTCCATGATTTCTTTCTTGTACTCGATGGAATAGCTCTTTCTTTTTGCACTAATCTTGTCTGGGGGGGGTTAATTGAAGACTTATGAGACACATGAGTGGCAACAAAAATGGCGACAGCTAAGAAGACACAACCACACCTGTTCGTTATCAAGTGCACACGTTTTACGTGTGCTGTCTATACTTTGACCAATCAAAGTACACTTGCCAGTATTTCTGGGCCAAAGATCTCAAACGTCAAGTGTGAGTGAGGATTAGGGTTACAGTAAGAATCATGGAGGACTTCCGAGGAAAGAATCTTATGACTTTCTGCAAAGAGAAGAAGCTGGGTGTCCAAATGGTCTGAAAATGGTGAGCAGAGTATGATAACCTCAGTCAACAGGTGTCAATAATATTATTTTGTTTTATAATTCAGCACGTCCACCGTGTGTTGTTGATCTTAACTGGGGCTTATTTTTGGGGTAGGGCTTATATCATGACCACCCTGGAAAACCATGCTAGGCCTTATTCTCTGGTTAGGTCTTATTTACGGAGAAATACGGTATACATAGAGACATATTACTTTTCATTCAGGAAGAAAGACACTGCAGTACTGCCATTTGGTTACTTTCTGAGTGCAAAAGAAATGAAAGTGAAGATAAATACAACATTACAGATTTTCTGCAGAATAAAGGTTATAGACTTAAATTTTGAAAGATGGTATCATTTGCCAATTACATTCACTTTTGGGGAACAGCAGATGCAAAGCAAAAAAAGAAAAGTGCAATTAGCATATAGAGTTACTGTGTTATTCTTTATATAGTTATTGTAGTGCTCATTAAGTGGCAAGTCCATGAGGAACCAAGTCACCTAAAACAGCAGTACAAAGCTGAATTCCATAGTCAATCTCTTCCATAGAGAATCACTGTCTGTGCTAGAAGTGCCCTGTCAGTTATTATTTTCTTTCAATAGAGTAATCACTTCTTTGTATTGATGCAGCCTTGGCATTACTATACATTAGTATGAGATGCAACCATGGCATTACTATACATTAGTGGGAGATGCAACCATGGCATTACTATACATTAGTATGAGATGTAACTATGGCATTACTTTGCATTAGTATGAGATGCAGCCATGGCATTACTATACATTAGTATGAGATGTAACCATGGCATTACTATACATTAGTATGAGATGTAACTATGGCATTACTTTGCATTAGTATGAGATGCAGCCATGGCATTACTGTACATTAGTTTGAGATGCAACCATGGCATTGCTATATATTAGTATGAGATGCAACCATGGCATTACTATACATTAGTATGAGATGTAACTATGGCGTTATATATGTATTACTATGAGATGCAACCATGGCATTACTATACATTAGTATGTCATGCAACCATGGCATTACTATACATTAGTATGAGATGTAACTATGGCATTACTTTGCATTAGTATGAGATGCAGCCATGGCATTGCTGTACATAAGTATGAGATGCAACCATGGTATTGCTATATATTAGTATGAGATGCAACCATGGCATTACTATACATCAGTATGAGATGCAACCATATTGTTACTATATACTAGTATGGAATGCAACCATGCCATTACTATACATTAGTATGACATGCAACCATGGCATTACTATACACCAATATGAGATGCTACCATGACGTTACTATACATTAGTATGAGATGCCACCATGACGTTACTATATATTAGTGTGAGATGCAACCATGATGCTACTATATATTAGTATGAGATGCAACTATACTGTTACTATATATTAGTATAAGATGCAACCATGGCATTACTATAGATTAATAGGAGATGCAACCATGGCATTACTATACATTAGTATGAGATGCAACCATGGCATTACTTTGCATTAGTATGAGATGCAGCCATGTCATTACCATACATTAGTATGAGATGCAGCCATGGCATTACCATACATTAGTATGAGATGCAACCATGGCATTACTATACATTAGTATGAGATGCAACCATGGCATTACTATACATTCATATCAGATGCAGCCATGGCATTACTATATATTATATTATAGTATATTTTATAGTTCAGTGTTAATGGTGTTTAATTATTTTTCAAGAAGTTTTTTTATATTACAAATAAGTCTCTTCTTACTTGTGCGGCTTTAGTTTTATTACTATATATTAGTTTGAGATGCAGCCATATTGTTACTATATATTAGTATGAGATGCAGCCAAGCCATTAGTATACATTAGTATGAGATGCAATTATGGCGTTACTATACATTAATATGAGATGCAACCAATGGTGTTACTATACATTAGTATGAGATGCAACCATGGCATTACTATACATCAGTATGAGATGCAACCATGACATTACTGTATATTAGTTTGAGATGCAACCATATTGTTATGATATATTAGTATGAGATGCAATTACATTACTATACATTAGTATGAGATGCAGCCATGGCATTACTATACATTAGTATGAGATGCAACCATGGCATTACTATACATTAGTGGGAGATGCAACCATGGCATTACTATACAGTAGGATGAGATGCAACCATGGCATTACTATACATTAGCATGAGATGTAACTATGGAGTTACTATACATTAGCATGGCATTGCTATACATTAGTATGAAGGGTATGTAAGACTTGTCTTTCACATTGAGTGCATGGGAGCTTGCACTCCTGCAAAAATCACTTAAATGTATAATTTTGTGGTCTTGATTTAGGTCTTTAGTGAAGGTGTAAATGGTTTGGTGAAAAAGTTGGAAGTCAAGTAGGTTTGTTTCATTTATTGATTGAAAACAGAGATAAAGTTCCCCTTGGACCAGATTTGCATTTCTTAGTTAGCAATGATGAAGGCCTTTTTGGTTCAGCAGCATGCTGGGATTTGTACATACCAAAATGGGAATTGTATTCAGTGATAGTTATACCAAGAGAAGATGACTCCTTTGGATCATGTGGATATTACCTTAGAAAATATCTATTCTCTCCCTCTCTCTTCTCTCATCTCTCACTACTCCCCTACCAGACTTCTCTGAAGCTCAACCCAAGACCTACTAAAAATCCATAAACCCAAATCCAACACAGGGTGCAACTTATATAGATGCCTTCCCTCTATGGTATGGAACAAACTCCCATTAGAAATAAGGATCCTGACTCACCCCAAACAATTTAAGCTAGCAACCAAAGACCACTTAAAAAAAAAAAACACTGGTCCTGCCATTGTACTCATCCTCTCTGATTATTACCTACCTTTATAGTACAGCCAAACGAACTTACTAAAACTTACCCTTAACTACTTCATCTTATGCTTGCTATGCAACCTGCAAAGCTTCTTCTACATCTGCTCCCGGAAATTCGCATGTAACCTTTCAAGTTTCTGCTACTCTGCATACAAAACATTATATTTACTCAACTCTCTTTTTAAATCAAAACATACAACTTATTCTACTTTTTTAACATTCTCCTTTTTGTTTATAGTACTGTTTTGTCAACAATATACGTGTATGTAGCTTACATATTTAAATTACCAAAATTCTCTATTGCTATTTTTATTTTTTTTTTCACTAAATATTTTTTTTTTATTATTTCAAATAAGATGTCTTAAACATTACATGAAATAAAGATAAATAACATATTTACAATTCTAAAACATTACTAACTTCAAACCATTATATAACTATTTACATTGGTGTCTATGCAAATAACATTGAAATTCTATATTATATAAAGTTAGAAACATAAGATGATATATCTTCTTTGATATTTTCAAGTATTTCCAGTACTTTCATCCAAGAGTAATAGTAAGAAGTAGATCTTTTAGTTCTGTTCTTCACTGTTAATATTTCCATGTGAGCAACTGTTGTTAAAGTCTCAAATTCCTTGGGCTGAAGCCTCATTTTTCCAGTGTATAGTTATGATTTTACGTGAAATTGCCAATAGTGACCATAGAATTTTAGTGTCTTTTTGGTACACAGTTTGGAATAGGAGAGTTGAATAAAATTAAAGACTTTGTTAATTGAAAATTATCATTATAAACAGTCTGAAAAATAATTAATGGATTTCCAGTACATATTGAGACATATACATTCATAAAAACATGCTGCCAATCTGCTTTTATCTTGGTATGGCATCTCCAACATTGATCTTCAATAGAATACATTTTGGCTAACCTATGTGGTGTATAGAAACTTCTATGTAGATATCTCCAAGTGAATAATTGCCAGTATTTTGATAATGTAGAAAATTTGGAAGATTTTAGAATATTACTTTTTCTTCTTCAACTGGAGGATGGTTGTTTATTAAAGTATAATAATCCCAGTATGATTTTTCATGATAGTTTTTGTTTTTTAACAATTTTATAGATATTAGACAAATAACCTGTACCCTGATAAGGCTGTTTTGTGATAAGAATAAGGTATTCAATGAGTTTTGGAGCTTCATGTCTAACTGAAGGTTGCATTTGTTCTATTTTATTTATAAGAAAATGCCTTAGATTTTGTAAAACAGCCAATTGTCTTTATTTATATTATAATTATAAATTATCTGTTCCTTTGTTAGAATTTTCCCTTTCTCTATAAGTTGATGCCAAAAGAGTAATGTTTCTTCTTTAAGTATATTTATTTTAGATATTTGGAATGTATCTAGAATATTTGGTGTAAAAGCTATAGGAAAATAAGAAAAATCCAAGAATTAATATTTGGTATTTTGTTTATATATGTTCTGAACACTGAAAGTGTAGAGCTTACATAGTTTGATGGCAATTTATTAATATTATTTCTTTTCCTAAAAATAATCTTTTAACATCCATATAAGGGGTGATGGTATTACTGTTAAGTTGTCTTGTATGTGATTATAATTGATTTCTATGTAAATCTGCTCATGGGCTTGTTTCCATATAGGTGTGTATGAATTATTTAACCATAGTGTTATGTTTTTAATAACAGATGAGGTAATATATAAATCAATATCCGTAAATTAATTCCACCATCTTCCCAATCTGGCAAATGTTTATTTAAGGCTATACGGGTTTATTTGGAAACCATATAAAATTTAAAATTAGTTTATTGTATCTTTGAATAATATATTTGGGAGGTGGCAATGAAAAATTTTGTATTAAGTATAATATTTTGGGAAATATGTTTATTTTAATAAGATATAATCTGTCTGCTGTTGAAAAGATATATTTATTCCAGTAACCAATTGTTTGTTCTATTTTGTCTAGTATTTTATTATAGTTAAATATTAGAGAATCTGTTAATTCATTGAGTAGATTTATTCCCAGATATAATAATTTACTTTCTGTTACTATATATTTGGAAAATCTTTTGTTTATATTATTTTTTTACAATTACAGGGCATAATTTTAGTTTTGTTTTCATTAAATTTTAAGCCTGAAATATTTTGAAATTTATTCATGGAGTTAAATAGAGCATTCAAAGACTCATTTGCATCTGAGAGAGTTAATAGTATGTCATCAGCAAAGAGTTGGATTTTAAGGTTTAACATTTTATTAATACAAATGCCCTTTATGTTATTGTTTGATCTGATTTGATTTGCAAAGGGTTCTATGAGTAATGCAAATAACAATGGTGATAAAGGGCAACCTTGTTTAGTTCCCTTTTAATTGTTATAGGGCCTGATCTATATGATCCCAGTTTAACATATGCAGTAGATTTTTCATATAGTATTTGGATAAGATTATTAAAATTAGAAGGAAAGTCATATTCTTTTAAAACTAGTGAAAGAAAGTTCCAGTTAACCGAATCAAAAGCTTTATTAATATCTAATGAGATTACATTTAAATTTAGGACTTTATGTTTGCTATAATCTATTAATGTTAGTATTCTTTTAATATTATCTGAAGTATTTCTTCCTTTAATAAAACCTGTTTGATCTTTGTGAATTAAGAAAGGAAGAAAGTGTTTGATCCTATTCATGATATAGCCATAAACATCTTGTAGTCTATATTGAGTAATGATATTGGCCTATATGAGGAACACTGTTTTTCATCTTTATCTGGTTTGATAATTGGGGATATCAATGAATATTTCCAAGAGGGTGGTATATTCAAATCTTTATTGGCTATATCATATACTTTTAATAATAAAGATATGGCTTGATTGGGTATTAAGTTATACATTTCTGGTAGCATATTGTCTGGGCCAGGTGCTTTATTTGTCTTGAGCTTTTAATTTGTGATTTTAATTCTGTCATATTGATTGGTTTGTTTATAATGTCTATTTATTCTTGTGTTAATTTAATATGAATATTGTTTTCTAAGTATTTTTATATCCTTAGTAGGTGTATCTTGAGTATTTATGGAATTATCAATGTTAAATTGAGTCTGAATGCTTCTAAAATATCATTTAGTTCCGTAACTCTTTTGTTAGTATTGGGAATAAATATTTCTTTTATTTGCTTAGATTTAATTATTTTTTGTTCTATTAGTTAAGTATCTCAGGTGTGCTGAATTAGTAGAGTATGAGTTTATTTTATCTTTTCTAAGTTAATCATAATCTTATGGTGTAGCAATTCTGTATACTTCTTATTGATTTGTGTAAGTTCTTGAACTTGAGTAGCATTACCCTTTGTATTTCCAGTTTCAATTTATCTGCTTTGTTTTGTAAGTCTAGCATATCTTTATTCCATAACTTCCTTTTATTTATGTACCAGGATAATATCTTCCCATATGTAACTGCTTTTAATGAATCCCAGACATATATTTCTGAAATATCTTCTGTGTAATTTATTTCTAGAAAGTTTTGATTGTTTCTTCATAAAATTCTTTGAAATCTCTCAATTTTGTGATATAGGAAGGTATCCTAGTAATGGGATTTGAATAAAATGGTGTAAGCTCTATCTCAAAGACTATGGCATTATGATCAGATAAAGGACAATTTATGATTTTGACTTTGTCAATTTTTGTTATTAGGTCATTGGCAACATATATTCTATCAATTCTAGAGTTAGTTTTATATCTATGAGAATAAAATGTGAAGATTAGTGAGTCTGGTTCTGCAAATTCATTTATATCTTTTAAATACAATGTATCTATAAATTTTGATAGTGCTTTAGAGATGGGTTGTTTTCTTCTTTTGGATTTAGAATCTGTATCTTTTTCATTCATTATACAGTTGAAGTCTCCTGCCAATATCAGGCTACCCTTAGTTAAATGAATTATCTCTTCAAAATGCTGTTTAACTGTTTTTAATCCTAGTCCTGGGATCCAATATAGATTTACTAACGTATAGATTCTCTTATTTAACTCTATTGAAACTAGACAAAACATACCTGATGCATCTTGATGAGTAGTAATTATTTTAGGTGTTATAGTTGAGTTGCAGTAGTATAGCTACTCCTCTTTTTGTTTTGTATTGAGAGTTTATTAGTACTGTGTAATTATTAATATTTAAGTTGTTTATATCTCTATCTAATAAGTGTGTCTCTTGTAAAAAGACTATTTGTGGTTTATGTAAGTTTATGTACTTGAATAGGCTTCTCCTTTTATTACTATTATTTAGACCATTAACATTTATGGATAAACATTTCATTTCCTAGTTTTGAGTTTGTTTTATGTGTGAGTTTATGTAAATATTGTTTATTCTTAGTTCCATCTTGGATACAGTATTCAAAAAGTTTTTCTTGTATGATTTTTGCATGTTTCTGAGTGACACCAAAGTGATAGAATAAAAAAAAACAAAGAACTTCCAAACTTGTAATTCTTAACCTTAAAAACCATTCCCTATTGCTATGAGGTAATATATCTTCGCTTGGTTAGTGAATCTAACCAAACAAACTTTCTACCCTCACAAATAATATTTGGATCAGTTTCTCTTATCCTCTTAGTTTTAAATAAAGATAATTGAATAATATATTAAGATAATCTAATCAGCTAAAATATATACATATATTCTTTACTCATCTTATTGTAATTCAATAATACTTACTTCTAAGCAGGTTTCAAAAGGTACAAATATTTAGATTAAGGTAGTATCATTTCAAAATAATTTAGGGTATTAATAAACATCATGTTAAAATCTATAACTGTATATTTCATACATCTGTTGAAAACTATTTACTGACATTACTGTATAATACAGTACCATTGTTGTGCAATTGTTTTAGACTACTCAAGTCCGAAACCAGTGTTTAAATTAATATTTGCAAAGTCATATTGGAATAAAAACATGAATAGTTCTGAAACCACATCATATTTCATGTTTAACATAAACTGAAATGTGATACAATGTATAAGTATATTAATATTTCTTTAGTAGACATTAAATATGTTCCTCTGATTGCATTTTTCAGCTTTTCAATGACAATTCCCATGGCTGGAGACAACAAGATCACAATTTAGACAGCTCCCTTATCCAAGAGACCACTCATAATGTTGTTACCTGATTGAGTGTCTTGTTGCCAACACTTCCATCAACCCTCAGAGGGACCCTGCACAATGAAAACTGACACAGTACAGAGGTAAAACTGCAGCACTTGACCACACCCTCAAAGCAAACATCTATGTATATCACACATCAACTCCCACAGCTTAGACTGACACCCAACCAGTGCGTCTATCTGCTGACAACAAGTGCTGGAGATACAATCCTGACCTACTCAACACCAGTAATTCAATCCTATGACTGAACAAAAGTATACTGGAGAACACATCAAAACAATGGAAGCTGCCAAGATTCAAACCACCATGTACGAAAATATTACAGGCCAAAATTCCCAACCCATTTTGCAGCAAAGAGACAAACGTATTCAAACCATGGGGTAACACCTTTACCACGTCAAAAGGTGTCCAAGAAGCTTGTTTTTCCTCCAACATCGGAGGACAGCCACGATGATCCATGCACTGCAAGAGTACCATTTTATCCTGGCAATTGCTTCACGACTGTATATAGAAACATTTAATCCAAATCATTAACTGGCACCACAACAATATTTCTCAGAAAAGTTGTTTTACAGCCAATGACCAGACAGAACGCATCATTGAGAGGATACATTTATCAAATGTCAAGTGCCCCAGCCATAATACAAGTGTCTCCTCAAATCAATCCCCAACGAATCTACTGCCCACCAAACTTGCAGACCAATACTGGCATCCTTTCATGCAGTCACATTGAAACACAAAAATACAGGTCCGCTGATCAGGAACAACCAGGCTCTCAACTGCCAGACAACACACCCGCCTGCAGAAAGGTCCAAGAATCATAGTTGCATTGTCAAGCATCCTTGTCCACACTAACAGTAAAATGATATACCCGCATACACTAGTATTGTGTCATTCTTGATAATGTAAAAGCCAGACAATATTATAAGAAGGGTGAAGCCACAGCCAGGCAACATAACAAGAAGAGCACAGCCGCAGTCACCATTCAGATGAGCAAACGGGAACAGCATGAGCCATCTAAGGATGGATAGCCCGTTGAGTACCTGCCACAATGCATGCCCATAATGCATGGCAACCCAGTAACAAATTAGGGTGTGGGCTAAGCCTCTCTCCCTTCCACTCAAATCAGATCCAACACAATATGTGTGTAGAACACAGATGCTTCGACAAAGCCCAAAGCCACATGGGATATAAACATTGTATAATTGACACACGGGTCAAATCCACTGTTGTTATGTTACTCATTATAGTTGCCTATACAATCATTGCTTCCACTTTCTCCATCTAGTATACTATACCGCCATCTAAATGTTTGATTTGCCAAATGCACATCCAACCTTCTTGTTGCATCCCACCTGCCCACCCGAGGGCATACCTTGGCAGCAGGACATCAGTAGTATTCTGCAGGAGCACCAGCGTGGGAAATGGCAACCCTCCCCAAAACAAACCTGTCAGTTGCTTGACATTTACTAGTTTCTTTAGAGAATTTGTAAAACAGCAGTGATTTTATTTGCTGATGATTAATTTCTGCTTTTAAACTCTGCTGTATAAAACATAGTAAGGGATAGCTAAAATGTCTGGAAATCTAAACTGATAGAAAGACAAGCAGATATATGTCCTTATCTATCAAGGTGCTAGAAGACATCAGTAGCCATAAACTGAAAGTGCTTCAAAAATAAATATCTGTGTATATTTATATGAACCTTTATATTATTTATGTTTCCTTAGAAGGAATTTAGGTTTCTGTATCTTTAAATGTGAACCTAGCTTATTTTCTGACTAGACGTCAATTAGAAAGAGTCAGGGATGGCATACAAGTAAATGCGACAAGCAATAAGTAACTCAAGTTTCTAGTGATGTTTGTGGCTGTTAAATTGTCTCGAGAACCAAGCGGGAAAAGGTATGTGTTTTTCTTTTTCTTTTCCCTCCTCTTATTTGGTGACAAACTCATGTAGTGTGCACGCAAGCACTCTAGTTTACGGAGTAGTGTTCACAACTGTCAAACTTTGCATTTTAAACATGCTATGCCTTATTTCTCTACAAAAGAAAAGACAACAGGATATCTAAGCTAGTCACAAGCATCTTTCAACTCCGGATGTCTGGAGCCACAACACACATGACTTATAGCCTCAAAATATCACTTAAAACATATTTTTTCACTGGACTATATCAGTATGTGCATATGGGTCAAAGGCAGAACATCTTTTAAGATTATTTAAAGTAGTCTTATGATACATCCTAACTGAAATACTTCATTTCAAAAGCAACACATTTCTGCCCAGCATTAGCGTTTATCCAAACAGGGACACTTTTAACTTATAAAAGTAATACTATCAGGGATGTAACTAATAATAAGTTATATAGCAGCCATTACTATACCTATTAAGCAATATAACCATATACTGATTAAAGTATTATAAGTTAATGAAGATTTAATAAAAAGAAGAGAAAAATAAAACAACAAAACACAAAGAGAGAAAATAAATAAATAAATAAATAAATAAACTATTTGGGAGCATTATTATGCATTGATTACTCTGATTAAGAATATGAAAATAATAGATGGATAATAATGAAAAATAGAGTAATGTTTAAATTATGCTTAGTATATTGATGTGATTTGAGATAAATGTATTTACATTTATGCTAATTTTGACATTTAAAATATAATTGAAAACAGTACCTGTTTTGGTGTAACTTGAAGACAGTAAGAACTTTTCTTTTGTTGTTAGTATTATTATTTAGATTTTTACAGAATATAACATATGTAAGATTATTTGTCCTTTAGTTTTTTTTCTTTTGCTCAACAGTTTTCCAATTATTTACTTCAGCATTTCTCTTGTGTACTTATTGTCCAGTCCATAGATTCTTCATGTGTTAGGATGTTGTTGTTGGTAAGGTATTTTATTGCTGAATCTACTGTTTCAAAGATTTTTATTCCATTTGGTAGAAAAACTTTCAGTCTTGCTGGAAATAAAAGATGGACTTTCAGTTGCTTTTTCTTCAAGGTTTTTTTATTGGTAGAAATTCTTTTCTTTTGAAACCACCTTTGTAGAATAATCATTGTCAAATCTTATTAATGAATCATTGTATTTGATGGGAGAATTTGCCCAAGCATTTCTTAATATAAGATCTTTATCTTGTGTAGAAAAAGTCTCACAATTATAGATCTCGGCTTGTTCTTACCGGAGAAGAAGCATTTCCAGAAGCTACTAATGATCTATGCCCGCTCTATACCATATGAAAGAGCTTCAGGTATTTTTGTTACATCTGGTATCCAGGTGGTAAGAAAGTTTATCATATTGTCCCCTTCAGATTTTTCTGGTAGACCATATATTCTAATATTATTTCTTCTTGTTCGGTTTTCCATATCATCAAGTTTTTCTAGTAAATATGTATTCTGTTGAAGTAAGAATTCAGTTTGTTGTTCTTCTACTTGAACTCTAGTGTCAATGTCACTTAATGACTGTTCAATAAGTGATATCTGTCCTTTCTGCTGTGTAAACATTTCTTGAAGCTGTTCCAGTTGTTGTGGGCACTTTTCTTTAAAAGTATCTATTTTATTGTCCATCTTGTCGATTTTTATTGTAAGTTCCTGTATATTTGTAATGAGAGACTGCAGGTCTTTTTTGAGAGAAGAGTCTTGTGCTGTATTCCTTAGATGACTCATGCTGTAAAGCTGATATTGGTGCTGATTTTCCAGTAATTAATTTGACAGGAATTATTCAAGTTCTGACAATAAAATTTTTCTTATAGATGCTCAGAGTTATTAGAAATAAGTTAGTAATAAAAATTTCTTCAAATTAAATATTATTTTGTAAAATTCCTGTCAGGAATTGTATTGAGGTAAGAGAGCTGAAATGAAGTGCAGCTATCAGTTCAGCATCCTAGCCACGCCCACTATTGCTATTTTTATTGAAATCTATCTGTATTGCTATTTTTATTGCATTATATATCTTTGGAGGTTTTCTCCCCGGGCCTCCTCTGAAAAAGAGCAATAGCTCACCTGGACACTCCTGGTCAACAAATGTAAAATAAATAAATAAATAGAATACCTGAGCTACACAGAAGGATTTCCCAACAATAGTAGAAACATGAGGATCAAATGAAACAGTGTGTCTCTGCATTTTAAAGGAGCTTACTAGGTTCAAGAGACAGAATCTAAACCTCACAAAACCAAAGTAAGTTTGACCTACATATGTTATATCTCTGTATATATATGATGCATTCCATGGTTTTCTAAATAAGGCTGGTAAGGCTGATGGTCATAAAATTACACAGGTTGGTAGGAAGACTTCCCTTGTGTAAGAGACCCAGAGCAGTTTTTCTCCAGGTATCATGCACAAACTCTGTGGACAGGATGCACTTGAATAGTTCATGAAGAGGCTTACATCAGGCCTACTTGGTGACATACCTCTCAGCTTTTCAGAACTTCATACAATGTGCAGCTTTCTACCTCATATTTTTGGCCAGTTTCTTAAAAAATGTGAGGTTTCCTGGCAAGTCATTGAGGACTGTAATCATTAAATAATGACAAGCATTTGAGTTTTAGAACTGATATCTTTCACAAAATGCATGGTGCTGCAAAACCTGTTATTCTAACAACTTTCTAGTGTTTATGAGAGTAAAATTAAGAATTATCCCCAATTTTAGCCTTTTGTCCCCAGATATTATTGACTTTCTCCAGAATTTCTGAGAAAAGAAAAGAGAAAGAAATACTAGGTACTGATGAAAATGCAGTCTTGTACATTGTCTGATCCCACAGAAGGATTATTGTTAGCCATTAAAAGGGATTCTAAGACATGTTCTAAATTGATTTCATGGGAAACTAAATTTTCAGAAACAATGAGTTCAATAATGTGTGTAGTGGAATAAACTTTGCACTAAATTTGTCTGCTTATAAATTTATATATATATATATATATATATATATATATATATATATATATATATATATATATATATATATATATATATATATATATATATATATATATACCCCCACTGCATCTGACCTTATACCTCTCTAACCACACCCACTTACACCATTAACCAATCCCATTCCACAATCTCATTATAGCTTTCGATCGTCTAAGACACTCCTCCTATCTTAACATACACTTCACCCTTCCACTCTCCACCCTCTACTTTAGAAGCACTATGCCTATTCCATCCTTATCACCTTACTTCAAAACACTACTTCTATTTTCAATACTTCCTTTCCTTTGCATTCCTTACACCCTAACTGCCTATGAACATCTCAGTTACTCTAGCTTCCACCAGCCCAAAAAACAAACACCCCCTCCTGCTTTACCAACTAGCCTTAAACACATAAACATAACATCCACTACCAACTATTTCCTCCCAAAGTATCATAGAGTCACCCATATTAACTACAAACACCACCTTATCAAGAGAGGACATAATATACTGGACCCTTCTCTAATCCACACATATAGACTACACCTACACCTCCTACAAGATGGTGATATACATCCCAATCCAGGCCCTACCAACATTAGTCCTGCTTCCCCTAGTAGACCTTCTACCTCTCCCCCTCTAACCCTACAAGGCCTCATAACTCCCTTTTCTTAGATCACTTAAATATACGAAGTGTAAACAATAAAGTTACACACCTTCATGCCCTACTGGATGTACATGACTTTGCTTAACCGAAACATGGTTAAAACCAGCAACCCAAGACTATGAAATCACCCCTCCTGGATATAACATTTTAAGAGTGGATCGCCTTAACAAGCAGGGTGGGGGTGTGGCTATAATATACAAAGCAGGGCTCCAACTTTCACTACTAGATGCTCACCCACCATCCAATACTAACTCTGAAATGATTATCACTAAGCTACAGCTAAATACTTGTAAATCCATCTACATTTTATGCTCATATCTTCCTCCAGGCAATAACATCAACTCCCTAGAAAATATCCTTTGCTGGCAGTCCATTAACTATCCACAGGAAACCATTGTGCTAGGTGACTTTAATATAGACTGGAATACCTGTAATACTGACATCCCAACTAATCACATAAATCTACATGGCTTCTCCCAAATTATCACCTTACCTACTCATACCCATAAAGCCACCAACAAAGAAACCACCCTAGACTGGATCCTAATAAATACCCAGTCCATAACCTATAATGTAGGTATACTGCCAGATGACCTTAGTGATCATTCCCTAACGTATATTATTAGGAAAAAGCTTAATATACCCTGCCCTACAACTTTTAGAACTACTCGCTCAAATAAACATTTCAACCCAGAACACTTCCAAAATGAACTGAGTGTATGTAACTGGACACCATTAAAATACCTCCAACTTGAAGAAGCTGTGTCACACTTTAATTCCAAGTTCCTTGAAATCCTTCACTACCATGCCCCTTCCTGTAGCCTTAGGAACACCACCAAAACAGCTCCATGGCTTACTAAGGAAACTAAGAAAAAAATTTTGCTAAGAAATAAATTCTGGGCCAAATGGCATACCTCTAAAAACCCATCTGATCACTTAAAATGTAAACAACTCAGAAACTCTACTAAAACATCTATAATATCAGACAAAAAAAAACTTATTCTTCCAACTTCAAAATACCAACCAGCAAAGTCCACAGAAATTCTGGTCAGGTATCACTAGACTCATTCACCCAGGCAATTCTAAAACTCCAACCCCATCTGGAATTACCCTTGACACTGCCAAACAAATTGCTGACTCCTTCAATAACTTCTTTACTGAAGCCATCCAGTCACTTGCTAACTCTCTACCTCATGTATCCTCTAATCTGCCCTCCTCTTCACATACCTCATCGCCCATTTTCCAACTCTGCCCTGTCCCCACATCCCTCATCTGTACCCTCCTTCAAAAACTCAAACCCTCTACCCCTTCAGCAGATCATTTGCCTTCTAAATACCTTCAAATTGCTGCCAACGTTATTGTCTACCCAATCTCTATCCTTATAAATACAACCATTATTGAAGGTACTATCCCAGCCATCTGGAAAGTTTCACATATCATCCCACTACATAAAGGTGGCAACTCATCAGAACTTTAAAACTTCCGTCCAATTGCCCTCCTCTCTCCAATAGCAAAAATCATGGAAAATGCATCCACCATCAACTATTAGACCATCTTCTTCAAAATAACCTATTAGCCAGCTCCCAGCATGGCTTTCGACCTTTCTATAGCACCACTACTGCCCTCCTTTCCTTCTCTGACCACATCAACAAAAATTGCAACAATAATACCCTGTCCTCTGCTATCTTTATTGATCTTTCAAAAGCATTTGACATGGTTAACCATCAGCTACTGCTGAATCTTCTCAAGTCCCTCTCGTTTGATACTCAAGTATTACAGTGGTTCAAGTCCTATCTAGGCAATAGGCAACAGGCAGTGCTATGGGAAAACACTCTATCCTCCCACCTACCCGTCACCCTTGGTGTACCCCAAGGATCCATATTAGGCCCTCTTCTGTTCTCTATCTTCATAAATGATCTATCTATTAGTATTCCCCAAGCTGTAACTATACAATATGCAGACGAATCCATGTTAATATCTTCAGCCACAGGGCCGTCTGAACTGCAGTCCCTCACCCAAAATACCTTTGAGCTTGTAGAAGAATGGTTTCTACAGCAGTGTCTCCTCCTTAACCCCAAAAAGACTAAACTCTTTCTCTTTACTCCTACACAAAAGTCCACCCCACTTAACTTCACTATCAAATCTAAAACTGGAACAGTCATATCTCCTGACACTACTACAAAACTCTTAGGAGTAACTATTGACCACAGCCTTAACTATGATACTCACATCAACATCACAATCAAATCAGTAAACCGAAAACTTGGCTCCCTCTACAAAATAAAGCCCTTCCTTACTCCCATAGCTAGAACTACTATTGCCCAAACCCACCTTATCTCTACTCTCTTTTATGCCTCTCCTATATATACAAATCTATCCAAATGCAACCTCCACAAGCTGGCAGTCTCTTACAATAATATTGCCAGATTTACTACCAGCTCCCCTTTTAGAACACACCACTGCCTAGATCTGAAGCAGCTTGGTTGGCTTGAATTCCACAATCAAATTTTATTTCATCAACTGAATATTGCACATAAAACCCTTTACCACCCAGAAAACATACCAATTCTCACTAGTCTAATCTGCCCATATAAAAATCTTACAAACCTACGCTCAGCCAATAAACTTCTGGTATCCATACATAAACCCAACAACAAAGCAGGAGATTCCCTTTTCTCTAATACTGTGGGGAAAAGTTGGAACCTACTTCCCAGTGAACTTACATCACTATCTTCAACTACACTCTTCAAAAAGAAACTAAAACAATACCTTAAAAACCATTGGCTATGTCCCTGTTCAAACCCTGACTAAGACTATCTCTGTCTATTTACATCACAATCAGTCTTCCCAAGTTTCTTACTCACTTTATTGCTACTTTAAGTCCTCTACCTTCTAGATGCTCTAGTTGCTCATATTCACCTAAGATGTAATTTACCTCTTTTCTGTCTCCTGAGTTTCTCCCGCTCCACTTACTCTCCCAATCCTGTTTTCAACTACCTGATCTCCCATATTCTGCGGAACACTTTCTTCCCACAGCATTCACAAAAAAACCCACTAAGTATTACCTTATCTTATTTTTGTGCTATTCTTCTGTTCCAGAAATGTTTGCTAAATTACCTTAATCACCTGCTTTTGTCTAGCAACTTATCTGCATCTGAAGTTTAATGTTCTGTAACTTATTACTTAATACTTTGTGTGTCTATTCTGTTTTAATGTGAAGCTTTTCTCCCCGGGCCTGTACTGAAAATGGACATATATCCAGCTAGACTAGCCCGGTCAACAAATGTAAAATAAATAAATAAAATAAAATATATATATATGTCCTTGGAATCAGAATCTGTAGTCTTGTTATTTATGAGGAATGTCTTGTGAATACTATTCTTTAATTTTCTGACATAACCATAATCCTTCCATATTTGCTTTCACATCTGAGCTGTAGTTGTAGTTCCCTTTGCTATATGTGGTGTACTCTGCTTTACATTTTATAATTGTGTTCTTATGTTCTTTGCTGGTATATTTCAGTATGGTCATGAGGTAAGGGATATCATTTCTTCAACTTTTCATTATTTCCTTTCATTTGTTATGGAATTTATTAATATTGGAGTTACACCAATCATCTTATCTTGTTAGCTAAACATCATTCCTGATGAAAGCAGTGTTGATAAAGGTCCCTCCTGTCTTTAACACAAGCATAGAAAGTCCCAGCATATCTCTCTGCATATCATTGTCACATTATGGATTCTCGCACCTGGCATCCAGCTAACAGTTGTCCCCTTCTTTTCTAATCAAGTAAGTGTGGTGTTTGTATGCCTTGTACAGAGTTACCTGTAACTAAAACATGTCCCTGTATAGAAGCAAACTTAATAGTCTTTATGGGCTTAAGTGTGCTGTCCTGGTGACTCTTTAGTGAAGTATGTGGGTTTGCTTGTGTGAGTGGAGATGGAGGAGGTGTCTTCTAATATGCTGGATGATGGGATCCTTTAGAATGTGTTCTAGGAGTCTTTGGAAAAAGTTTCCTTACAATCTGAACATAAGCTATGGGCCTAGTATTGTGCTCTGATTGATGTTACGGTGTAGGAGTATAATGCTTACTGACAGGAAGTGGATGTTTCCTAAATATTTACATTTCTTCCAGGTTTGCACATACATTTGGTAGAAACAGTGAACAGTTAATAAGCACAAGGCTGTTTCTACACTGCTTTAGGACACCTAATGCAATCACACTGGCCATAAATGGGGTGAGAGCAGACTGATGAGCCATGTTACCAGACGATGGAGTATTAGAGATCATCACAGCACTCAAAGATTGCAGGAAGACTATTATAGTAGACCCTGATTTTCATGTTGCTGAAACTTGTAAAACAGCACAAACATTCACCCCTGAATAAACTCTTACCATGTGCATGAAACAAAGGGTGCCATGAAAATTAAAATGAATGCGAAATACATTTTAATCAGACCTTCTTCTTCCCTTAATATGTACAGTGTAGGTTGATGACTCTGTACTGCAAGGACCAAACATGAACATAACATACAAGAAAATGACTAAGTGAATGAAACATTTTGACCGTGATATTCTAAAATAATTAAAATAAAGTTTTTATAAAAACAATTATTGTTTTAAAATAATGCAACTGTTTTTAAAAAAAATCAGATAATGAAAGTCATAGATTTTTTTCCCATTTTGTAATATAGTGATGTGTAATATAGTGAACATATATAATGCATCACATAGCTAGATTAATTCCATCAGATAAATTACTTATTTTATTTCAAGCTTATTAAAGAAAACATTTTGAAAAAAATGAAAAGTTAATATTACCAGCTACAGTTATTCTGCCACTGTCAATGCAGTAATGGGTAGTACTCTTACCTTTGGTTCAGAAAGCTATTGGTTCTATTCCTACAGCAGATAGATGGATTGCTAACACTGTAGTGCAACATAATAGGAGTACTGCACTCCTATGTGTTTTGTTCATTAGCAGAGATGGTGAACTGGAAGTAGCCAAGTGTAGGAAAAGTTCCCTAATACCCTGACCAAATTTCACTCAGTAGTATAAATATCACACTGGATCTCTCCCTGAAAAGAAGCAGTTAGACTAGTAGAACTAACCTGGCCAGGAAAGGATACATAAGGAAAATGTTAGAGGAGTTTATCAGTGATTAGAGATAAATCACTTTGGCTTTAATGGAGAAAATTGTTTTTTCTTTAGTTCAAAATGATGTGGGTAATATTGTTCTATGTCTACAAACTGAGCAGTAATAAGTAAGATTATAAGTGCCATGAAATAAATTAACCCTAGGATTCAATAAAATTTGTGTAGGCTCCCTGTAGAGCCTAGATGGAATGGACTGGTGTACATAGCAGCACGTCACACATATTAATCATGGTGCACTGCTGAGGGAGATCACAGTAACACAGATATTGAATCCATGTAGGCAGTAGTGTAGTGTCCCGTGGTTGTGGATTGCCCAGGGAATTCCTGAACAGATGTTATGTACACCAGAATAATCCCTGTAAGGTATCCTGCTAGTGTAGAAATATGTGTGAATTTTAATACGTTTTGTTTTACTTTTGTATTTTTTTAATGCCCGTTTCCAAGTAGTGCAGCAGTGCCAAGCTGCACTGACACATACACAGCTTACATCTGCCAAACATCTAAAAATAGAAACCAGATGCAATTATTTATTTTGCTTTCTTTTAATGCCCATTTGTGCAGCATGGCACAGTGTACAGCAATGCCGAGCTGTGCTTATACATGCACAGGTGACATCTGCCAGACATCTATAAATAAAAAACAGATGTAATTAAGTATGTGTTTTTGTCTACGTGTTTTAATTTTATATTAAGAATGGCCATTTGAGTGACATGGTATGGTGCTTAGCAACGCTAACAGGTAGCATAGTAGTATATGTCAAGGTATACTGGTTTTCTTGCTATCCACATAGCTGAATAGGTAGAATCACAGCCTAGAGTGTTGTAGACCCCGGGTTTGAGTCCCCAGCAGTCATACCTTTTTTGCATTTATTACTGTGGAAATAAATGAGGTGACCTAAAGGGCGGTTTAATGTAAAAACAAATTTGTTACATTTGAAAAAGCTATGCGGTGCTAAGCACTGCTTAAACATGGTTAATGGCTACTCCTGTTTGTGTGCTGCTAAGCTTCACTAAAACACAGCTGTGTGAGTTTATGAGATGCTTAGCTCCACTAAGTGGGTTTGTTCAGTGTTAAGCAACACAACACTTTTTTTGAATGTTGCAGTATGATGTGTAAGGGTGGGAAAACAGCTATTAAGAGCAATAGGCAGGAATTCTGCAGGATTCGTTGGAGTCTTATTAACCTGTCAATATTCCTGGCAGTGTTGGTGAGGGAGCATTCTTTTGGGTGCAGACATGGGGTGTGCAAGAGTCCAAAGTGTTGTTGGACTCCTGGTCTGCAACTACAAACCCTGGCTTTTGCAGAGCAATTACCAGGGCTCAGAATGTAAAGTTGAAGCCTGGGATCGGTTGTCCAGGGATCTTACCAGTGCTACTGGTATTCCCCACACTGGAGAGCAGTGTCATTACCACTGTGATGACCTGAAGGGAAGGAAGAGGGGAACCTTAGACACCTGGGTCCAAGAGGCTATAGATAAGCATGCCCCACAGATATGTAGGTATGTTTGCCACTACTTTACTAAAATACAAGCTGAATCTGTGCAAAGCTTTTATGCATAATGGTGTGCTTCTCTTCCAACAGCTGCAGCTGAATGGTCTCGCAATGTCCAGTGTCATGCCAAGCATCTGGCCAGGATGCACCATGAATGTGGTAAGTATGGATATTTTCTGATAACTGCAATGCAATAAACAATAATGCCAATAACAATAAGCAATAAAGTGTAAAGTAGGCTTGTGGTTTGATAACTAACTTGTTGAAATAAGTGCAGTAGGGCTGTATTCAATGCATGTCTGTTCTAATGTTGATGCAGTCAACTGTAAAACTGAAATAAATAAAGGATGCAAAACTAATTGCCTGGTAAATGGTTTCCACAACCCACAGTATGGTTCAGGGCTGTCTGCAGCCCACTTTCAGTCACGTAATGCTCTCTGTTCCTCCCACTCCAGGAACAAGGTATATGGGTAAGGTAGCCCATGTTCTGGGCAGATATCATGTGTATACTTCACAAATTCTAAGGAGCAATAACAATAAAGTATAAAGCAGGACTGTGGTTTCATAAGAATGTGTTGAAATAAGTGCAGCAGGGCTGTATTTATTGCGCGTCTGTTCTAATGTCACTGCAGTCAATTGTTACATAATGTGCACATATCCCCTGCAGTCACAGCTTTTGGGTTCTACTCCCATGCTTGCCAATTAAGACATGATGGCTGTCTAGCCTACTTAATGTTCACAAACATACCTCTCTAGTGTCATGATTTTTTGTAATGTAATGACAACTGCCCAATCTGTCTGGTCCATGATTAGCAGATAAATGATTACCTGGAATGCAATGTATTTGAAAATCTGTTTACAGAACACCTTGGTAGTTATGTATGTGCACATTATGTGAAACATTTCCATGCAGTTGTGTACCTGCATTTGTTAGTGTTTGGTCTATACTGCCCCATGCTAACAGCTTGAGAGGTATTTACGTGCTACATCATTTCTAGAAGAATTTGAGTCACTGTACTTATAACTGACACTGCACACCAATGGAAATATGTATTAGCAGTCTGTGAATTAATATCATCTGTGACTTTACTAACAGTATGTTTTTCTCTCTCTCCCCACCACTTATCATCTTTAATTTATTAATGTTATTTATTATTATTATTTAATACTGATATATTCTGTTAAACTGTTTTGTTGCCATTATGGGTTATTTCATTATGGTTTGCTGTTAACATCCTTACTGTTATGTTATTTAATGTTGTGTTCCACATAATATACCTTAATATGTATTAGTATTAATCAATAGTATCTTCCATTATGTTAATATTAACATAGATTTGGTTATTACTAACCTTAATGCATTGTTATAACTAATCTACTGGAACATGACAAGGTAGGCTAGTTCCAGGTGATCTACCTACCTTGGCTCCTATGGCCATGGCACCAGGGCCCAGCACATTTGGTACCCAGCCTGATGGTGCCCCTCTGCTGCCCCTGTACTACTTGTGGTGTTGGGTATTTCCACCCCACAGGATGGGGCTCGGCCTCCCCTCTAGAGCGGTGGTGGTGGGGGTGTTGTCACCCACAATGAACTGCCAGGATTAGTGTGCAGGATTGTGTTCCATGGTTTTGGATACCACCTGCACAGGATAGAGGGCATGCTGGTCACCCTGGGGAGGACAACCTCTTCCCGGAACCCACTCTCCACTACTGCCACCCCAGGAGCAGTGAAGGAGCAGTGCCAACAGTCCAATGGGTGGGAACTTGAGTCACACTGCTATCTTGTGGAGGTACCTGAGACTGGGATTCCACAACACCCTCCCCATCCAAGGTGTTCACCCTCCTCTGGTGTCACACACCACCCCTGTCTGCTGTCTTGTCTGTCTTGTTTATATGCAAAAGCTTCCTCATCTTCCCAACTTATCTCCCCTGCATGTACGTGTCCCTTCCCCAACATTCCACTCTCACCTTAAAAAAAAAATAGACACTTGTCCCCCCCAAAAAATGTCATCCCATACATAGTTCTGCATTTTCCACAAGTGTCACTAGACACTCTTAATTTGCTCCAATTGGCTTGACAATGCAGTTATGTTGTCCTCATCCCTCTATCTGGGGCAGTGGCGGCTGGTGACTTCAAATCACAGGGGGGCTGCAGGAGACGCTGAATGGGCAACCATAAAGGGAGGAGCTATGCACAAAACCACAAAACTAACTTTAATTAAATACGCTGCCTGGGTGGCAAACCATCATTATGAAAGTCCAATCAAGACAAAAATAAGTGTAGAAGAATAAAAATATTTCAATGCATTGGCTGCATGACAGCTTACTTAATATCTAGATGGAAACAAAAGGTTGTGAGGCATGAAAAAATAAATTACTTTTTAAATACATTACTGGAATGCCAGTCAAAATCAAGTATAAGAAAAACCAGAAGCACTCAACTCAAACTACTTCTCCTTGCACTGCAGTTCTAATTATAATATATTCAGCTTTATTAAAGTACCAAGCAACATGCTGAAAGTAGAAATCTATGTGATGCCCCACTTGTAAAATGTTTCTTATCCAAAAAGACCTGCTGCCTGACAACGTTTCATGGGGAAAACATGATAAAAGTAAAAATGAAAAGCAAACAAGAAACAAGCTCAAGATACATTGCTTAAAGGATTACTGTACAGGTTATGGACCACACATGATTGGCATTCTGTTTAGTTGGTAAAGCCTGTAGAGATGACTGGAAGTCTCCAACAAGTGTAATGAGCTTTTTAAAATAATGGAATCCTGTCCTTTAATACCCAAGGCTTATACATTATCTAGTCAAGTATTCTCTGCATGGCAACAACAGAAAGGCTTTCAACGTTGGCAATTCTTTAACACTATGGTCATTAAAGCATTGCTACTTAAACACAGAGCAACAGGCACTTTGAGTAATAAGCATAAATCAACAGTACAAAAATATGACAGAAACCAGACCATTCTGCAAAATCAAGGACAGATGAAAAGCCACTGTAGTACTTATGCAGTGTGTCCTCCCCATCCAAGGTAGATACAACTACTCCTTGCCTTGCTTGGACACATCCAGAGTCACTACATGCAACAAGCATGTCACAATTTGAAATCTCTCTGGCTGACTGTGATGGCCCTGACACATTTGTCATACCTCTCAACTTCAAGAGCAAGAAATCTGGACAAAGCCATACACAGAAGTGGGACAAAGGCACAACAAGAAGGACAATTTTTAAATATTGCTCTAATAAACTTAGAAAGATAATAGAATAGGTCTTGCATTAGTATGAATTTTCTGAAGGGTATAAAATCTGAAACTCAAATGTCTGTCATTTTCTAACTTCAGTCTTTAGTGATTTGTCACTAATTTGCCAAAAACACAATTTTATGAAAAATGGACCAAAATGTGATGCAAAAATATAAAATAGACACACAATACAGCTTCTACCTGTCAAAGAAGGGACACTTTAATATTAGTACTGCTACCTTGAGCAGCTGACAAAATAAAAGAATCTACATGCATTTCAAGTAATCTATAACTTTGATTATTACAGTTATTTCTTAATTGTAAACCCTCCATGTTTTCTTCCAAAATTGCTATTTTGGAGGGATTATTAGGGGAAGAGCAACATTTTGAGCCAAAAATTGGGGACAGTTGAGAGGTTGGCTATGCCTAATTCTATAAAGCAATTTATTTGCATGTACCTCTCAACCTGTTAATGCAGTAAATCTGAACAAGGCCAAATATATTGGGGGCACATATAAACAGTACTAAAAATTGCTCTTGTATAAATTGAGACAGTTGATAGAACGGCTCTTACTTTAACATGCATTTTTATGAAGGTTATGAAGTCTGAAACTTATTATTTAGTGACTTCTGGCAAATCATTTAGGAATTAAAACTACAAATTTTATGAACAACAAACCAAAAATAAGAAGCAAAAATCTATTCATTCTTTGAAAATCTGGACAGTTGGGAGGTATAGTTCAGCTGGGCCTGTCTGAGTTTGCTGCCCTTCCCCTGACAAAATAATGGTTGAACTGGAGCCTCTGCAGCCATTCCAATTAACCATTACTTGGCTATTTCACTCCATTTACCATAAACACTAATGTGCATACTGCTTTACTTCAATGATTGGACTTCATTTGAAAGTTTTATTTTGTATTTTACAGCACAAACATTAAGTAATCTGTTAAACAAAGCAATGCAGTCTCACAATGAAAACTTAGCATTAAAACTTCTCTGCCCTTGAAACTCACATTCATTGAAACAGCATTGAAACCCACATTCAAAGAAAATACATTTTGCCAGTGGCAGATAAAGATTAATTTTGGGCTGTTTTCGAATCATAGGCCCCTTGCATATGAAACATACATGTGCTCTTTGATACACCTTCCTCATTGTACTAAAAATTATATTCCTTGTACAATACAGTACACTTGTTAGAGGGTGTTTTAAATTTGTTTTGAACATTTTTCCAGTAAGCAATGAAACAAAACATATGCACCCATAATGGCAAAACTGCCCAGTTGAGAACATTTATCATAAAAAGTCTACTCAGACTTCCACAGTCCACCATTATTAGTAAATATACACAATTCTACAGTCCACCATTATTAGTAAATATGCACAATTCCACAGTCCACCATTATTAGTAAATATGCACAATTCTACAGTCCACCATTATCAGTAAATATGCACAATTCTACAGTGCACCTTTATCAGTAAATATGCACAATTCTACAGTCCATATTCAGTGAATTCAGTTCTTGCCATAGCTGTCAACCTTAGCACAAAAACCTGGACGAAGCCAATAATGGGGAATACAGTCCCAAAAATAGGGACAAATTTAAAATATTCATCTTATAAACTTAGAAAATTGCTAGAAAAAAGGTTGTGCTACTATGTATTCTGAAGAACATGAAGTTTGAAATTCAAATGCCGGTCAATTCTACTGCGGACAGAACAAAACAATTTTCAGCAGAGAGGATTAATACTGCAGACACGTCTTTGTAAAATGGCAGGGCATCAGAGCAAATCCACACAAACACAGGCAGGAGATGCAGACTCCAAACAGAAGCCACCCCAACCAAGAATCAAACCAGAAAACCTATAGCTGTGAGGCAACAATACTACCACCGCACCATCAATTATGCAAGGAATTAAACATTCAGAAACCTGAAGTCTGAAATTCAAATGCCTGTCAATTTTACTGCGGACAGAACAAAACCAATTTTCAGCAGGGATTAAAACTGCAGACACGTCTTTGTAAAATGGCAGGGCACCAGAGCAAATCCACACAAACACATGGAGGAGATGCAGACTCCACACAGAAGCCACCCCAACCAAGAATCAAACCAGAAAACCTATAGCTGTGAGGCAACAATACTACCACTGCACCATCAAATCTGCAAGGAATCAAACATTCAGAAACCTGAAGTCTGAAATTCAAATGCCTGTCAATTTTACTGCGGACAGAACAAAACAATTTTCAGCAGAGATGCAGGGATTAATACTGCAGACACGTCCTTTGCAAAATGGCAGGGCACCAGAGCAAATCCACACAAATACAGGAGGAGATGCAGACAGAAGCCACCCCAACCAAGAATCAAACCAGAAAACCTATAGTTGTGAGGTAACAATACTATCACTGCACCATCAATTATACAAGGAATTAAACATTCAGAAACCTGAAGTCTGAAATTCAAATGCCTGTCAATTTTACTGCGGACAGAACAAAACAATTTTCAGCAGAGACGAGGGGATTAAAACTGCAGACACATCTTTGTAAAATGGCAGGGCACCAGAGCAAATCCACACAAACACAGGCAGGAGATGCAGACTCCAAACAGAAGCCACCCCAACCAAGAATCAAACCAGAAAACCTATAGCTGTGAGGCAACAATACTACCACTGCACCATCAATTATGCAAGGAATTAAACATTCAGAAACCTGAAGTCTGAAATTCAAATGCCTGTCAATTTTACTGTGGACAGAACAAAACCAATTTTCAGCAGGGATTAAAACTGCAGACACGTCTTTGTAAAATGGCAGGGCACCAGAGCAAATCCACACAAACACATGGAGGAGATGCAGACTCCACACAGAAGCCACCCCAACCAAGAATCAAACCAGAAAACCTATAGCTGTGAGGCAACAATACTACCACTGCACCATCAAATCTGCAAGGAATTAAACATTCAGAAACCTGAAGTCTGAAATTCAAATGCCTGTCAAATTTACTGCGGACAGAACAAAAACAATTTTCAGCAGTGACGCAGGGATTAAAACTGCAGACACATCTTTGTAAAATGGCAGGGCACCAGAGCAAATCCACACAAACACAGGCAGGAGATGCAGACTCCACACAGAAGCCACCCCAACCAAGAATCAAACCAGAAAACCTATAGCTGTGAGGCAACAATACTACCACTGCACCATCAAACACGCAGGGAATTAAACATTCAGAAACCCTTAAGTCTGAAATTCAAATGCCTATCAATTTTATTTAACATTTTTAATCAGGACAGTCTGACTTGGAACAAATAAACAAATTTTCAGCGGAGGCCCAGGAAGAAATAATGCAGACATGTCTTTGTAACATGGGAGGGCACAAAAGCAAACCCACACAAACACAGGGAGAAGATACAGACCCCACAAAGAAGGAACCCCAGCCAAGAATCAAACCCAAGAACCTGCAGCTGTGAGGCAACAATGCTACTACTACACCATCAAATATCAAGCATTGCAACATTTACAAACCACAGATATTATGAGGAACAGATCAGATCAAATATGAGGTAAAAATCTGAAATTTTTTACAAATGGTGGTGTGGGGGAACTCAAGTCTTTAACACCTGCATACAGGGTACAGGGTTCAAGCCTGAGGCATTCCCTACCACACACACACACACACACACACACACACACACACTCTCCAGTAAAGCACAAGCACCATACACAAACTCCAGTAAAGCACAAGCACCATACACAAAGAAAAATAAACATTGTAAATTGAAAGGCACCTTACCTGAATACTGAAGAGCTCCTCTTGCAGTGGTCTGTGCACTGTAAAGTGCACAGCCTTGTGTCCCCCTGGGGGCGGCCTGGCCTGCCCTGAGCATATGCATAGACCAGAATGGTCTATAAAAATAATTTTTTTATTTTTCATTTCTTTTTCTTTCTTTTTCTTTTTGAGGGGCTGCAGTCCCCTGATCTGGGGGGTGACAGTCCAAATTCATCTGCAGATTCTGTCAAAGTGTACAGTTGTTGCTCCACAAGAAATGGATAGCTATGGTTCATTTCTATACTCTTCATGCACATACCTACCTGCCTTTCATTATATTTTCCCCTCTGCTTGCACCCCATTTCACCACTGTCCTATCTCTCCATTTTTCTCTTCTTTGCAGAATTTTTGTGTGACACTGCACAATGCAGCAAGTCACACATCATTGCTAATCTCAGTTAAATGGAGCTATTTTGCTTCAAATCCAGTGGTATTTAGTATTTAAATTACATTATTGCAAAGCCATCAATGAATGGCTGAGTAATGCACTCTTTATCAATACAATGCATTTCAAAAGAACTGTCTGCTTTTCACTGATGAAAGTCACAGGCCTACAGACAGGAACACACTTGACATATCCCTATAGCAAGACTATAAGTGCATTCACAGAGGATTTTAACTTAGGTAATTCAAATGAGGCCCACTAATATCAGAGTGCAGCACACAATCATTTCATAATGATGTCTGGCTGGCTGCTATCTACCTGCAATCAACTGTATTACAAGCTGAGTTAAGTATAAACTTGCAGTGTTACAGATAGTACTATATATTTTATTTTTCTGTTTATTTATTTGTTTCATTGAATATTGTGGGCTCTCTGTCTCTCTGCAGTTAGCCTGCTACAAGTGTAGAGAACTGGTTTCAGTGGGGGTTATTGTTTTCACTTCTTTGATATTCTGTGTTTAACTCTTAGCCTAAAAAATTTCTCTGTGCTTATAAGTGTTAGTCACATATCAGTGAATTTATTTCTGCTCAAATATCTGAGCTATTTGGCTGGCTGCTATCTACCTGCAATCAACTATATTACAAGCTGAATTAAGTATAAACTTGCAGTGTTACAGATAGTACTGCAGTTATTGTTCTGTTTCTTTATTTGTTTCATTGAATATTGTGGTCTTTCTGTCTCTCTGCAGTTAGTTTCCTACCTTCCCTCCCTGTTCTTATTGTGGTGTTAATCTTGGTGGCTAAAAACAATTGCTTTTCTTTATTCAGCTGCTCCTACTGTAACTGTCTTCTACCTTCTTGATTACCTTAGTTTGCTATTCTGTATGCTCTTAAATGTTCAAATTCTCTTATTCTGCACTTATTACTGCTTGTTAGTAGCCTGATTAAATTGTCTGCTATTCTATGTGTCTTAGTTTTGGTTTTAGCACTTGTGCTTTAGGCCAGTTATTTTACATTTAGGGTTTTTGTGGACAAAGTGTCATCAAACCCTGCTCTCCCTAAGTCCAGCAAGTATTCAGAGCACTGCATTTCTGAGAATTTGTACAGAGCTGATATAGCACAGGGCTAAATTCACCGAATTGTGAGCAGAGTCCAAACCTTTTCCCTGCTTATATTCCAAGCTGATAAGTACACTTTTTGCAACTCAGTTTGCACTGTGCTGCATTTATATATTTGCTTTATTATTTATATATTTGCTTTATTGTTTCTGTCCTTTGTTGTTGTCTGCTCTTTGTTTCTCAGGGTAGCTCAGAAGCTAGTTTCAGGTGGGGGTTGTTGAGCCGGCCCATCTTAACTGTTCGTCATTGCCTGAGGTGTATTTTCCGTGTTATACTTCCATTGCTAGAATCTCCTTGTGTTCTGACTGAGTGTGCTTTTCAAACAACCTGGAAATATAGAGCTGATAAGTATATTTTTGGTACGTTTTTACTGTTCAGATTTCTGCACTGTCTTAATTTTTGCTTGACTGAATTATTCATATATCTGCTGGCATTGTTTACAGATACTCCAAGTGCTCCATTTTGAGTTTTTTCTAATTTACTGCTTTCTGCACTTGTTTTTAGTTTTTTTTCAATTTAATTGCATTTATTTAAACCGTATTTGCTTTAATACTGATACACAATAAAGTGTACTAGATTGCACTGCATGTGAATTGTTTTTACTACTGTTTTAGCTGCTTTTCTATAAAAAAAAAGTTCTAAGCTTGTTTCACACCTTGGTAACTAGTCTAGTCCAGGTACAGATTTGCTGTATCCAGGACTGTTTGTAAGCTTCTGAGCCTCCCAAGACTTTTTGTGTCGGAGGGAATCTTTCTAGCTTAACTGTGGGAGTGGTAAGCACTAGATAGCCTATCTACCACAAGAAGAGTGGTTTCTGGGCCAACAAATTGTAGTTTATTGGCTGTTTGGACAGTTTTTCCATCCCTTTCAACTTTCTGATTTAAACGCCTGTGTTTGCAGTTGTTTCCTGCCTTTCCTGTGACTAGTGCAATCCAGATACAGATTTGCTGTATCCAGGACTGTTTGTAAGCTTCTGAGCCCCCCCAAGCTTTTCTGTGTTGGAGGGAAGTCTTCTAGCTTATCAGTGGGAGTGGTAAGCACTAGGTAGTCTATCTACCACAAGAGAAGTGGTTTCTGGCCCAGAAATTGTAGTTTATTGGCCGTTTCAGCAGTTTTTCCATCCCTTTCAAATTTCTGGGTTAAAAGCCTGCATTTGCATGGGTTTATGCTCTGCCTAGTGGCACTGAGCTGAGGTAAACTATTACTGGTGCCAGAAAGTCTGCTCTTCAATTATTCCCTTGAATCTTGCTAGTTCTTTCTCTCTTGCACTTCAAATAGCTTAATCGCTTTGCACTTCAACAGGTTTTTGTAGCAATTATTGTAGCACACCTAAGTGCCACCAGCAGTAGTTGTTCTTCGTGGAAATAGCTCTGGTACTTAGTAGTTATGACCACCTCTCCTGGCATGATTAAAGGGAAGTTCCCTGTGCTTTCTCCTATTAACCTGGTGCACTTGGGCATTCTGAGCAGTGTAGCAACTGCCTCGTGTACATAGACAACCCTCTCCTCTTACATCCCAACACTCAGACTTGTGAGAGTTGCACTTATATCACCAAATTGGAAGCTACAAACTCTCCAGCCAAGACTGGACTAGCTGGTCAAGACGAGAAGGTGAACACCTGCACCACACCACATGGAACACATAGCCCTCAAGAACACTCACCATCACATCTCTCAGATAAAAGCAAAAACCACACACCCACCTTTGCGGAGGCTCTCAATAGAAATTTACCCAAAGAGCAGAGACCTCCAGCACAGAAATGCACTTGACCACCACAACACAGCACAAAGTACAAGACACATAGCTCACCTCCACAGTGAGCCCCTCAACCTAATCCCCTTAGGCTAAACACCTTGCCCAATACATTAATCATAGGTGACTCAATAGTGAGGCACACAGATGTCCCATTCACTAGGTTGAATAAGGAGAAGGTAACAGTCAGCTGTCTGTCAGGTGCCAGAATCCAACACATAACACACACACACTCAGGTCACACTACAACAAGTACAAGTATTACTCTGTCATTGTCCGTGTGGTGTGAGTGACCTGAGATGCACCTTCCTGGACTACATGAAAAGAGATATGGTGGATCTTTCGGATTATATGGCCCAAGCAGGTATGACACTAGCCCTGAGCAGTATCCTATAGTAAACCAGAATGATACCACAGTACAAACAAAAAATGATTGACTTCAACAATTGGCTAAGTTCCTGGTGTCATTCTAAGCAGATCCAGTATCTGTCTACTTGGGATGGCATGATTAACAAACCTCGATGCTTTGCCAGAGATGGCCTGCATCTGTCATCGCTGGGCTTCCGGGTACTGGCTAAGGTTCATGCCACCCCTATAATGCCTTCTTTAGGTGGTGTTCCAAAGATCAAACTACCACTGTAACAGCCATAAATAAATGCAATCTGAGGGTCATGCTGCTTAACGCTAGAAGTCTAAATCTCAAGATGCACTTGCTCAAAGCACTCCTCAAAATGGAGAACATCAGCATTTGCGCTGTAACAGAGACCTGGTTAAAAGCGGCAGAAAGCACCCCTGCACTACCAGGCTATAACTAATTACACACCTTTCAGCCCTGAAACATGGACCATAGCTTCAAAGGCAGTGGTGTCTCCATATTCATAAAGGATATGCACACCTCCAGACTAGTAGACCAGCATAACGCATCTGAGATACTTCAGGTACAACTAACATTGGGTAAGATGGTGATCCACATCATAGCCTGCTATAGGTCCCCAACCATGTCCCTAGACTCAGTCTATGTTTCTAAGCACCCTGGAATCTATCAAGGTCCAACCCAACACTCTCATACTAGAAGACTTCAACTACAACTCCATCAAGTGGGAAAACTACTCAAGCACTAATACACTGGCCCAACACTTCCTGGAATTCATCAGTTCCAATGCCCTGGACCAGCTCATTTAGACCTCCACTAGAAGAAGCAACATCCTTGACCTGGTTATTACTACCATGGGTGACCATTGCTCTACTCCAGTAGTCAATCCCTCCCTGGTCAGATCGACCATAAACTAATCACCATGGAAATCCACATCTCACCCACATCCCCTACAAAGGTAACCACCTTGAAAAACTTCTCCAAAGCTGACTTTGGGCTCCTAAAAACAGAGGTGGCTAACTTCATGACACCCATGCCAATGGAAAATAGCTGCATGACTGCCGAATCATACACCAATGCACTATACGAACATGTACATAAGTGCATGGAACTAGTTATACCCAAAAGAACTAAGATGCTCTCCTCCAAAAAAAAGAATCCAATCTGCTGGTCCCCTGACATTAATAAACTCTACAACAGAAGGAAGAAACTCTTGCAGAAAAAGGTGAAGTCCCAAGACTGGAAAAACTCCCTTATTAGCCTCAACAAAAAGTTGAGATCCTTCATCAAATCCTCTAAAACCATCTATGAAGGCAGAATTGCAGCAGATACTAAAAACAATCAAAAAGCCTTTTATAGTTATGTCAAGAACCTCCATGGCAATACCCAGATTTGCTCTGAGTTACTGCACAATTGTACCTCTTATACTGAGCCAACAAATATTGCCAACATACTGGCCAACAGATTCAGTGTCAACTTTACCCCCCTCCCTCCCCCTAAAGGACCAATCACAATACCAGAAGAATACCAGGCACCCAGCATTACTGCAGCACAGGTTAAAGCTGCATTGTCCAAGGCCAAGAATATAGTTCCATGGGACCCGACAATATCCCTGGCTATGTTCTAGATGAACTACAGAGTGAACTGGCACCACATCTGTGTGCACTGTTCAGTCACAGCCTCACCTCAGGCTTTGTCCCTACCGAATGGTGCACTGTTACAGTCATCCTTCTCCATAAAGGAGGAACAACTACAGACCCTGGCAATTATCACTCCATTAACCTGACAAGTCTGATATGTAAAGCTATGGAGTGCATCATCATTGACCTGATTAACAAAGATATAGGAAATCTCCAAACTCTAGACCCCATGCAATTTGGCTTTGTGAAAGGGAGATCATGCCTGCTCAAACTGGTTGACTTCTTTGAGTCAGTCCCCCAGGCTATGGATTAAGGTAAGGCAGTGCATACAGCCTACCTTGATTTGGCCAAGGCTTTTGATACCATTCCTCACTCAGGAATTATTGATAAACTCATCAAACTAGGCATCAACCCCTATATCACTAGGTGGGTTGCAAATTGGTTCACAGGTAGAACACAGAGTGTGAAAGTAGTAGACTCCAAGTTAGACTGATGACCAGTCATGAGTTGAGACCCACAGGGATTGTCCCGGGTCCTCCCCTGTTCAGAATCTACTTCTCAGAAGTCCAGGCCAACACAAAGGGACTCTGGCTGATGAAGTTCACAGACAACTGCAAGCTGGGAGTCATTATTGCCTCCCCAAGTGATGGAGACATCCTACAGAAAGATCTCACTGAGACCAATGACTGGTATCAAAACCATGGCCTTAAGCTTAATGCCAAAAAATGTGTCATCATTCCCTTTGGTAAAAACTCAGTTCCCACTAATTACCACATTGATGGGAGCCCACTGAACACTAAAGGCATTAGAAGAGATCTGGGGACGCAGGTTGACAGCAATCTTTCCTTCGGCCACCACATTGCCACTGTGGTCAGAAAGGCCTTCTATGTGGCACATCTCATTACCAAGGGTTTTGCATCTCTCTCTACTCTTCCCTCATTATACCAATCATTGAGTTTAATGTCCCATTTGGCATGTACCTCACTAGACACCTGCACCAGCTGGAGAAGCCACAGAAGTACTTCACAAAAAGGATCCTAGGCATTAAACACATGTCCTACATGGACAGACTCAAAAGAATCCAGCTATTCTCTGTCTCATATCACCTACTTAGAGGCAATCTTTGCCTGACTTACAAAGCCATGTCTGACCCACCTCTGTTAGAATTGCTACATCTAAAGAAATCCCTATCCCTCCGCACCACATGCTCCAGAGACCTCAACCTCATTACCACAATCAACAGAACATGCTGGAGGGGCAGGTTCCTCACCCAGAGACTGCCCATGCTTTGGAATAGAGTTCCCATACAGGTCAAGAAGAGCACCTTGCTGTCTCTCTTCAAGAGAAATCTTGATGAGTGGATGGGTAATAGAAAGTTCATCTCAGAGATCACTCCAGTGGCTCAACTTGATAGAGGAAATGTAACTAATATTGGGTGGCACGATGTCAGGGCACTTCTATGGGATTGCCTTGTAAAGGCTCCAGGACCATTAACCTAGTACACACCTATGACCCTATGAACCTATGATATTACAGATTAGCACAGCTGCACAACTGACATACATATGCGGAGGTACCGCTAGTAACAAGGACTGCCATCACACACGTTACAAATAAGTACCATAATGTAACACATGGCCTGACAGTTACCCAAATGATTGACATAATGGTATATTTACCCCCTATGTTTCTCAAGAACTCAACAAACATGTTGCCTAGTACTCTGCTATGATACTATTGCATAACATACTTATCTTACACACATGCCTTAATTTGCTGTGGAATGGGTACCCTCACTCTCACTCTACCTTTATAACAAGGCTGCCACAGCTCTTACAATTACTCTTATAGCTTGTTTTCCTCGGAAGTGTTCACACTCTCTGCCTATGCCTATTACTTTCAACATCAGCTGCAGCCTGTAGCACATACATCTGTATGTAAAAGTAGCTGGTACAGACATACCCTCTGTGATGATGTAGTACCTTGACCCCAGGAATGTCCACCACAACATATCAAAAAGGGCTTCTAATCTACATATCTTGTTCAGTGGTTGCATGTTATTAGCTGATTTTACTGCAAATCAGCTGTTTAGCATTTCAGAACAACAGATCGGTGAAAAGCCAATCACCTGGTAATGAGAACCATGTTAAAAAGGCAAACAGCTGGCTAAGGGAACCAGTCTGTATGAGACTTTCATAAGACATAACAATTAACAAAGTAACTACTGTAAATGTGAGTTATATGGACATATTATCCTGTTAAAGTGCAACATGCAGTAGTGTTTATATTACCTCTCTCTCAACATTTCACAGGTCTCTCAGGAATCAGACAAAGCTGTGGTCCTGCTCCTAGTAAGCACGACACTCTTTTGTTAAAGAAGTATGCCTTGTAGGTGTGACCACACTGATAGATGTGACAGTATTGTCAGGACATTGCAGATTGCCTTATGTGTCAACTGTGCAGTCTTCAAAATGTCAACAGACGTGCTTCACATGCATGGGGAGCCTGTTACATATAGGATGTAGTATCTGTGTTACATATGTGTCTCTCCAGCATGTACTATTTATAACACAGTGATGGTGTAGGTGTGTAGAACAGGGAATACATGTATTAGTTCTGTTGTAGATAAGCAGGAGGTACACAGTGGGATCTGACACCTCCCTATATGGCAGCCATACACACATCCCCTCCAAAGCATGTAGGAGACAGACTACAAATGTACACTCTTGACACAGACTCCATGTTATCTGCAATGTGTATATTGGTTTACCCTGGAACCTGTGTGGCTGCTACAGCTGTATGATATGCCTGTGTAGTGACATAGTAAAAGTGGCATTGCACTCAATGATAGGTGTGATGACTGCCAAATGCAGTATAACAATGACAGTCTAGGATTTACATAGCATACTTTTCTGTATAGGCTGTACAAAATTGAACAGATCCCCACATCTTACCGACTCTTGAAAGTCAAAAGCTACATTACTCTCTGTGTCCATAATCCATGAGTAATGGCTCAATTGTGTGCGGTTTGCAGACACTACAATATTTTCCATGTGTGGACAACTTCCAAAAAGATAGTATTGTTCAGTCCTTGGCATTTATTATTTGTCAGTGGCTCTGACAACAACTGAATGCACATCTCAGGCCAACCTGGATAACTGTTGGTTCTGTGTGGGATTCAGTGACAGCTCCTAATATGCAATCACCTGCTAATATAGTCAGTCAGAGATCACTGACAGTGGCCATGGCTGCAGAGAAGAGAATGGCTACAAGGTGTACTCCATTAATGGTGTCTGAGGGAAGTCCACTGGTGACTGGCATCATTGTTGCATAGGTCTGCCTAATGCTATCTTCCCAGATTATGACTATCAGACACTCTGTTATCCACCAGCTGACATGCTACTCTGTAAATAACCTGCACAGTGTTCAACAAGGCCTGCTAGCCTAATATTATCAAACACCTTGTCAGGCCATGGTAGGTGGAGTAAGTCATATTACCATCATCCATTGCATAGTGTAACACTCAATGATGTCCACCAGTTAGGGTAGGTCTGCATGATATGCCCTTGAGCAAAACAAACTGTGTTTGGTCCAGTGTCAGTAGATGTATGACAATGTTACTGATCGTATCCATGCTTACTCTTTCATGGCTTTACATATCAGACAGCTGAGAGATCTGGGGAGACTACTTGTCACTGTTGCATTTGCTTCCATCATGTTCCAAAAAAGAGTCATACAATGTGTCTATACAGAGTACAGACAAACAATGTAAGGAACCATAATATGTATACCCTGGGAAGGTAAGGTGTTAGGTTTTGCACAGTTATTCTGCAGTTGGACACTACTCAAGAGGTGTGTACCGAAAGAACACAATTAGCTTGTGAAGAATGTAGAAATCTGGGGAGTCCCATGAATTACTAGTGCCTGGCTACTACTACTACTGCTGGTCTTACCACAACCACTCTGTCATGGGATACCATGCTCCAATATTTTTTTCTGTCATCACACTCAAAATGTTGCTACAAAGCTCAGGATGAGAAGCAGGACATAGCTTGTTTGTTCATCCACATGGCTGTCCCACAGTATGAAAGGCTCTATAGGCTTATCCAGGTAGATGCCTTGATAAGTACCCGAGCTACCAGTTGGCTTTTCCATGTATTATGCCTTCTGTACTGGGGTTGCTGGTCTGTCACTAGGAAATTGACCAGATGGTGATTATGATCAAAGCTGCAGCATCACAATATAATGTGCAATGTCCAGTGACACTGATGTCCAGGTTTGCTGAAACAAGCAGCACAGCAGCAGTGATCCATCTTAGGTGAAAATTTCACAGCAATTCATCCATCCTGCCCTTCAACAAATAATTGGTGGATATCTGCATGACATGGCTTTTAGGCCTACTTAAGAGGACTGGCCACCTTTAGCCAAAGTATGTCCACCTGCCACATGTCCTAGGTATGTCATATTGTACAGTTATGTACCCGGACCACATGTCTGTGTACCCACATCACACAACAACCAGCTTGCTGTGTGGTTGGTTGATAGGCATTGTATGCTTGCAAGGCCAATGTAATGTCAGCAAAGTTGAACAAGTCCTCTGTGTATGCATGGGAATCTGCATCTTCACTGCAAGGAGTGCCTACAAACACTGTGTTTCAGGCTGTCAACCCCAAGGGTGTGGCAGCATGACCCTAACTTTGCAGGACTTGCAGTGTCACACTTGTAGGTACGGTACTGGGACCATGCCTAATGACAGGATTATGGTTAATCCAAGGTCCACATGGCTGTTAAAGCATTGTATGACACACTGTCAAGTGTTTTACCTTAGGGGACCTACATAAAGGTGACATGTTACATTTCACCATTTGTCATGACACTGCCTAATGATGGCATGCTGTGACATACACACACGCATGAGTGTATTGCTAATGGCACTAGCAATAATGATTGCTGATGAGATGTGGAAAGTGCCCCCACCTCTCTACTCCTATGCCACACAAACATAATGTGTGACAGATGTGACTGTATGTCAAACATTGATTTCATGGTGTCTAATGCAGCAGTCAGTACATATGGCAAAGAGCATTTTGCCAACATGTACAGCTCACCTCCTGCACCACCCACACCCACGTCACACACACCTGCATGTGTGCAGCTCCTTACCAGACAGATTCCCAAACAACAGACACCTCAGAAAATTCTGTCTCTGGAGAGCACAGTACACATAATAGTGCATGCATCACTGTCTCACCGGTCAAACAGCTGAGGAAAAACACAATCAAACCTATTATATGTAGGTGATTGCATCTAGAGACACATTGATGTCCATGTCACCAGGCTACATTTGGGAAGCATCACAGTTAGATGTCTGTGGGTTGACACATTTAGATCACACATTGCTGCAACTCAAGGAATATCAGGTAACATAAAGATGACATCATATTTCCTGCAGTTGTGTACGACTAGGGACATATGTCACTGGACTGTATGCAGACAAATGACTGTGCTTAGACACTCTGTGTCTCTCGTGGGTATGCCCATAGCTTTCAGCTGCATTTGACCCTCACCTAGGATAATGGCTGAATACACACAGAAAATGATGGATGTCAATAATTGCCTTAGTGTGCGGTGTCCTTGTCAGGGGATCCACTGCATGTCTGCCTGGGATGACTTGCTCAACAGATGTCAATGCTTTGCCAGAGATGCCCTTCATCTCTAACCCCTGGGATTTTCAGTACTGGCCAAGGCTGCTGACACCCCCACAGAGCATCTTATAGGCTCTGTCTGGAGTAAAACTTTCCATTGACAAGCCATCTTCATATAATATCAAGTTTTGTTATTACATGCTGGGAATGGCAACACTAAACCCCACTCTGTGGAAGGTTTCCCCACCTTGGAATATGCAGACATTTGTGCAGTCAAAGACACCTGGTTCAAACCTGTGGACAACACCACAGCCATACCAGACTACATGTCCTTCCACATGTTCAGACCTTAAACTGACAGTATGCAAGGTAGTACAGGTGGTGTATACATATTCATTAAGGATAGATTCACATCCAGATTTAGTGAAACACTATGTTTTCCCAGAGAGACTGCAGGTGCTATTCACTGCTGAAAGGGAAACTCATCAAGCCATCACCAGCTGCAAAAGCAGCTCCATGAATCCAGACACCTGTTGTGCTTACTTGAATGTACTTGTGTCTATCAATATATATCAGTACATCATGGTTTGGGGTGGCATTAAGTAACCACCAACTGTGTTACTTAGTCGGACTGAAGTTCACTTACCCAAAGGATAGTCCATGTCCTTTACTACAATGCCCTGTACCAGTGCCATGACATCCCCACAAGGGGAGCCAATGTACTGCTTCATGTGTTTCCCATTATGGGTGACCACTGCAGCCCCCAACTGTAAGGTCCTCCCAGGTGAGATCTGACCACAGTTCAGTCTCTTTAAAATTATCAGACCTAACCCCCCTTGCAGAAGATACATAAATATACTTCAACAAAGCAATGTATTACCTCCTATGGGATGGTTTACATAGCATGACTCCTCCTCTCTCCTCAGATGGGACAGGCAAGTCTGCAGAGCTCTACACCCTTGCATTATGCAAACAGCAGTACAACTGCATAGACTTGGCTGTACCTGACAGGAGGAATACACGCTCCTCATGGCAGAGCAAACCTTCCTGGTGGACAGCTGCCATTAGCAGGCTGTAAAATAAGATGTGGACATTGCTGTGTGACAGTTGGGGGTGAGGGTGCCACCTAAAAATAGAGCCACAACCTCCACAGCTAAAACAAGCTCATAGTGTTGTTGTGACATTGTATAGAAACAGAATGTGACAAAATTAGCCTTCCCCACAAATCAGAACCACAACGCACAGTGTAGTTACATGTGTAACCTCAGAGGACAGGTCCAGATTGTCAGTCAGCTTGTACTTAATGATACCACATATAATGGTTCTGCAATCATTGCTAACCTGTTGTCCCACAGTTTCTGTGTCATCTTCACTCCCTGTCCCCACAACATGACATTCCTACAACCTGTCCCATACCTTCCACATCTACAGAGCAGGTCGTAACTGTCCTCTCTATGGGAGATACACAACATCTATTGGACATGCTAACATCCCAGGCTGTGCCATACATGGGATCCAACAAGTATTATTAACACCATTGCGAACTCTTTGTAATCATACTGTAACCAATGGCTGCATCCCAGCTGACTGGACAATGGCGACTTTTATTCCCCTTCCCAGAGGTGGTGCATAGACCAACAACTAGAACTATAGACCTATTTGCCCGAGTAGCCATATCTGTACACCCATGGGGAGAATCATCATGGAGCTGATCAGCAAACATATATCTGCTCTACAAACAGTTGACTGTACACAGTTTGGATTTCTGAGAGAGAGATCATGGCTGTTAAATGCGGTGGACATATCTGAGGCAGTCACCAAGGACCTGGGTGAGGGGACATCAGGGCATACAACACTCTGTAATTAGCCAAGCTGTGTGACTCTATCCCCCACTCAGGTATCATTGACAAAAGTTCCCACTTAGGCATCCACAGTAATATCATTATAGGGGTCACTAAGTAGCTCAGTGATGGCACCCATACAGAAAATAGGAAAATCCGTCTCCAATAGCTGATCTTTAAGCAGCAGTGTTCAACAGGGCTCAGTCCTGGGTCCTGTACTGCTTGGAATCCATTTAACCATGATAAAAGGGAATACTGAATGTCTATGGCTGACAATTTTGGCTGATGCCTGAAAACTGTGAGCAGTCATAGACTCTGTGAGTTATGCCAATATCCTGCAAGAGGGTATTGATAAACAAATGCCTGTTGACATACTACTGGCCATAAACTCCATGCAAGTATATATTTAGTATTGTTTCCATTTGTAATACCTATGTTCCTGGTAAGTAGCACATCAATTGCAAAATGTGATTTTGAGTACTGGCCAAGGCTGCTGACACCCCCACAGTGCATCTTATAGGCACTATCTGGAGTAAAACTTTGCAATGGCAACGCCATCTTCATAAAACATCATGGTTTTGCTGTTACATGCTGGGAATGGCAACACTAAACCCCACTCTGTGGAATGTGTCCCCACCTTGGAATATGCAGACATTTGTGCAGTCAAAGACACCTGGTTCAAAACTGTGGACAGCACCACAGCCATACCAGACTACATGTCCTTCCACATGTTCAGACCTTAAACTGACAGTGTGCAGGGTAGTACAGGTGGTGTATACATATTCATTAAGGATAGATACACATCCAGATTTAGTGAAACACTATGTTTTCCCAGAGAGACTGCAGGTGCTATCCACTGCTGGAAGGGCACCTCATCAAGCCATCACCAGCTGCAGGAGCAGCTCCATGAATCCAGACACCTGTTGTGCTTACTTGAATGTACTTGTGTCTGTCAATATATATCAGTACATCATGGTTTGGGGTGGCATTAAGTAACCACCAACTGTGTTACTTAGTCGGGCTGAAGTTCACTTGCCCAAATGTTAGTCCATGTCCTTAACTACAATGCCCTGAACCAGTGCCATGGCATCCCCACAAGGGGAGCCAATGTACTGCTTCATGTGTTTCCCTTTATGGGTGACCACTGCAGCCCCCAACTGTAAGGTCCTCCCTGGTGAGATCTGATCACAGTTCAGTCTCATTAAAATTATCAGACCTAACCCCCCTTGCAGAAAATATAGAAATATACTTCAACAAAGCAATGTATTACCTCCTATGGGATGGTTTACATAGCATGACTCCACCTCTCCCCTCAGATGGGACAGGCAAGTCTGCAGAGCTCTACACCCTTGCATTATGCAAACAGCAGTACAACTGCACAGACTTGGCTGTACCTGTCAGGAGGAATACACGCTCCTCATGGCACAGAAAACCTTCCTGGTGGTCAGCTGCCATTAGCAGGCTGTAAAATAAGATGTGGACATTGCTGTGTGACAGTTGGGGTGAGGGTGCCCCCTAAAATGGAGACACAACCTCCTCAGCTAAAACAAGCTCATAATGTTGTTGTGACATTGTATAGAAACAGTATGTGACAAAATTAGCCTTCCCCACAAATCAGAACCACAATGCACAGTGTAGTTACATGTGTAACCTCAGAGGACAGGCCCAGATGGTCAGTGAACTTGTACTTAATGATACCACATATAATGGTTCTGTAATCATAGCTAACCTGTTGTCCCACAGTTTCTGTGTCAACTTCAGTCCCCTGTCCCCACCACATAACATTCCTACAGCCTGTCCCATACCTTCCACATTTACAGAGCAGGTCGTAACTGTCCTCTCTATGGGGGATACACAACATCTTTTAGACATGCTAACATCCCAGGCTGTGCCATACATGGGATCCAACAAGTATTATTAACACCATTGGGAACTCCTTGCAATCATACTGTAACCACTAGCTGCATCCCAGCTGACTGGAAAATGGCAACTTTTATTCTCTTGCCCAGAGGTGGTGCATCCACCAACCACCAGAACTATAGACCTATTTGCCTGAGTAGGCATATCTGTACACCCATGGGGCAATTCATCATGGAGCTGATCAGCAAACATTTATCTGATCTACAAACAGTTGACAGTACACAGTTTGGATTTCTGACAGAGAGATCATGGCTTTTAAATGTGGTGGACATATCTGAGGCAGTCACCAAGGACTTGGGGCAGGGGACATCAGGGCATACAGCACTCTGTAATTAGCCAAGCTGTGTGACTCTATCCCCCACTCAGGTATCATTGACAAAAGTACCCACTTAGGCATCCACAGTAATATCATTATAGGGGTCACTAAGTAGCTCAGTGATGGCACCCATGCACAAAATAGATAAATCCGCCTCCAGTAGCTGATCTTTAAGCAGCAGTGTTTAACAAGGCTCAGTCCTGGGTCCTGTACTGCTTGGAATCCATTTAACCATGGTACAAGGGAATACTGAATGTCTATGGCTGACAATTTTGGCTGACTTCACGACTTCAATATCTGTTCAATGGGGTTCATCTGAAATCAGTGGTCATTGTAGCCTGTGGCATATAGACTACTCAGAGTTTATCTCTGCCTTGCATAAGGGTAATGTGTGACCTTGATTGACTGGAAATGCTGCATATAGGTGGCATAGTACATGGATTACTCACTCTTAGCACATTCACCTGGTATGTCACATTAGTAATACATGCTGGTGGGAGAGATCTGTCTAGCTGATTTTAACACACCTTTGAAACAGAGTCCTGCCTAATGGCAAACATAGCACCTCAGTGGACCTCACTAGATGCCATCTGTATGATTGGCTGGGTGACCATAATTTCACCACAGGGCTTCTGCCTTTATCTCTCATGGACAGGGCAATATGTGCTGATCATGTAGATAAGGGTAAAAACTTGGCTAGGATTGTGAGGCCTGTAGGACCATTATGCTACTAAAGTTATAAGATTGTATGATTCCATAAGCTGATGTAAAATGCTCTAACAGCCACACATACAAACCTAGCTACATTAAGAATAGCAACACTTCCAATTATTGTTTACAGGATATGGCACAGCACACACACACACACACACACACACACACACACACACACACACACACACACACACACACACACACACACACACACACACACACACAGGCACTCTCTGAGTGGCCTGAAGTGAGATTAGAACCCATAGCTATCTAGTTTTACACACTATAGATCACAGTACTTATCACACATGCCATGACTGATGCCTGTTTTAAACATGACTACAGCAAAAATACTTGTAGATTGCACAAACTAGGCTTGTGTTGAACAACATCTGTAGCATGCAGAGTGAAATTGCTTCATACTGTTATCTGCATCTAGTAGCCTAGCAGTCAGATAACTGTTATGTATTCTAACTATGTGGCTAAAGTTGCCAGTTTGGCCATATGCAGCTGTTTGTATTTGGATGGGCAAGCCTGTAGGCAAGAACAATGTGCCCTGTCCATGCGAGCATAGACAACATTATACATTACACCACCTGCTCACTTGTTGCTGTATGTATAGTGAAATCCAGCAGGCACGGGGGGTCTGCAGGCATGTGCATTACGTACTGTTGAGCCCTTACTTTGGATCCTTTGAACACCATTACAGATGTGTGATAGTGCAGCTTTTCTCACCATTATCAGGGTATGTAGGACAATGCAGACATCCACACTCATATTTATGTATATAACAGGGATGAGCCTTCTTTGGAGGGCACATTACATTAATACACCCTGGTTATGACATTTTATTGTCCACACTTTCGTGGTTGAAAAAAGGAATACAACTGAAGAAAGAAGTCTGATTGAAAGGCCTCTCCTAGGGTGTACCTTAAAAAAATTCTGAAAAGTGAAACAGATATATCCACAGTTTTCTGGGTGTGTCTGCCGCTTACTTATGGAAGGAGCTTTGAACTGTACCCCAATTTTTTTTTATAACATAAAGTAATATACAATATTGGCATCACACAAGTCACCAGTGCTAAATATAGTACCTGATCCAATCCTTACAGCATCCCTGTGTGCCACAAACAGCATTGTCTACATTTCAGTCTGAAAAGTGTTATTTGCTCGGTTTCTGCACTGATCATTTTGTTCCTTTCCTTTCCCTTAAAAGCTAGTGACTGCAACATATTTCCATGTTAGAGTTGTGGAGTTTTAGTAAGGAAAAGTTGCAGGGAATTACAGACTTAAGTCCCATATTTTAAAGTCCTCTTTCATAGTATAACTGCAGTAGAAGGAGAAAGTCATCCAGTGGCTCTACATTGGAAATCTGATCTTGGACACTTCTTATGCTGCTGTTCTCAAATTCCCAATGAGCACACCCGAATAACCCTACTTAACTGAAGCTCCCACCCTTTTGCAGCTTCCTCGTGGCAAGAAATACAAGACTTCAAATCTCACCTACAGGGAAATTATTAGTTTCAGTAATCTTTTATTTATTTATTTATTTAATTCAACATTTTTTAACTAGGAAAGCCTGACTAGAAGCAAGCCAATTTTTAGTGGAGGCCTGGGGAGAAACACTCCAGAAGCATGTCTTTGTAACATGGGAGGAAACCAAAACACCCGGAGGAAACCCACACAAATGCATGGAGGACATACAGACTCTGAACAGAAGAACCAGAGAACCTCTTGCTGTGAGGCAAGAATGCTTACTGCTGCACCACTGTACCATCCTTCAATCTTCCTGGTCTACTAGCTGCTGTTCTCAAATTCCCAATATGCATACCCAACTAACCCTGCTTAACTGGATCTCCTACTTTTTGCAGCTTCCTTGTGGCAAGAAATACAAGACTTCAAGTCTCTCCTGCAGGGAAACCATTAGTTTCAGTAATCTTCCTTCTGTACTAAGCAAGTTTATGTGTAGTGAAACACTTTAGTGCTTATTTGACTAGTGGCATGCTCACTAATTCAAACAAATAGTGTTGGACTCCTCTTAGATTTCCCCTGAACTTTCTCCCTCCATTCTTCTTCTCTCTTTTTAGCAACTGTTAATACCAAGAGCTGTAAAACTGTACAGAACTAATAAAGTAGCAAGTGTTAGGTTGCTATAACTTGCATAAGTTTTTTACCTCAAGGAACTGCCTACTCTTAACTGCTCCTCCGTCTTGAGACACACATTGCTAACTGATTGTTTCTACTGTGGTCTGGCAAGTTGCCTCAAGGTTTCTGCCCAGTCCTTTCATCCTCGCTTCACTCAGGCTCACTCTGCTCTCATACCCTATCCCCATTCCCACCCACCCCAAATCAAACCTTTGTAACTAAGCATCTTAACCCCACCCTCCTGGATCCCCAACTTCCTGTACCCCCAACCAATCACAACCTACCCCTCTTAAAATAATCCCTCTGACCTCTCTATTCACTATGCCAAACTCCTTCCACTATTACTCACTACTCTCACTCCTCCTCCTCTATCTTAGTATTACCATACAAATTCCCTCTATCAAACATCTACCCCCTTTCATATTCTCCTCACCCTCCAATATGTTTCTCCCTCTCTTCTTAGCCTTTCTTCTTCTTCTCCTAAACAACCTCACTTCCTACCACACCCAGCTAATCCTACTCCCCTTTACTCCCACCTCCTCTCATAGGTTTATAGGTTTATAGGTTAGTACTAGGCTAACTGCCCTTGCAAGCCATTTTAAGCCTAGTCAATTATCCCCTGTGAGATTCAAACCCTGTACCTTGTGTTTGCAAAGCAAACACCTTAACCACTAGGCCACCATCCCAAGAAATTGACACCAACAACCACTACACTTCTCCCTTTTCACCCTCACTCTTCTCCTGTAGTGAATTCAATCTCCCCAAAATCAAACTGTCTCCAAAATTCACCTCATTCCAAAGAATTAAATAGAAATTTCACTCACCCTACCCCTATACATCACTTCTCTTCCTCCCACTAAATCTCCTTCAACTCCCAGGTGACATTCACCCAAACCCTGGCCCATACTCTAACTCATCAAGGCCTACCTATACCTCACAAACACTTCAACAGGTAACTAAACCTAGTCTCAAGCATGTCTCCTATTCAATCAACATCCATAACATTCTTAACAAGATAACTGAATTCCACACCTGGATTGTCCAATACTCCCCCAACATAGTTAGACTCTCTGAAACATGGCTTAAACCACATAATGTAGACAAAAGAATTCCTACTCCATGGTTACAACATTCTATGCCTGGACAGAACGCATAGAAAAAGGTGGAGGCATTGCCATTATTTTATTTTTATTTTATTTTGTTTTTGTTAACCGGGAGGGTCCGACTAGACACAGGTCCATTTTCACCGGAGGCCCGGGGAGAAAAGCTCCATGTTAAAATATTAGGTTAATACAATTCTAAGCAATTAATGAAATTTAAAGTAGTATAGGGAACATTTACATGACAAGTGATACATCTAGTAGAATGAACAATTATTACAAAACAGTTTTTTTTTCCTTCACATTCACAAAAACATTAATAATTTTACATTCACAATACATTTATGCATTTGTATAACTGAGAAGTAAATAAATACCCATACTGGCAAAATTAAAGTATAGGTATAGGTAAGATGAGAGTAAGAGGAGTTATGTAAGGTTTTATACTATTTTCAGATACAGATTATAGCCATTATCAGGTATGGGTTGTAGTAAAGAACAGTACAAGTGTTAGTATGTTTTCTGCTAATGGACTGATGATATGTTTGAATGAATATGCAAGGATATCAACAGGGCTAAGTAAGGGAAAAGTTATAGTATAGCAGAATCCTGGCAACTGAGCATAGTTATTGTTACCCTGGGGTGTAGCAAGAGCAGAGCCAAGTATTAGAATAATGGGATTTCAGGAGGTGTTTGAATTTGGTACTAGAAGTAGTGCTAGTTATAATGTTTATTATGTACTCTCACCTCCCATCCATATCTCTCCCATTAACCCTCCTCCCTTCTTTCACCCAGCTGAAGTCATTATTACCACCTGCAAGCTCAACAGTCATAAAACTCTAACCAAAGTCACCATCTAGATACCCAATGGAGAGAACATACACCTATTTGAACAAATCCTACAGTGGATGTCTGACAATATACATAATGAAACAATAATTCCAGGTGATGTTAACATCAGTTGGATTACCCTCATCTCTAACTCTCCCACCACCAGCATAAACCTACATAGATACATTCAACTTGTCTCTTCACCCACTTTTCTTTATAAACCCGCAAATGCTTGCTCTATCTTGTATTGGATACTTGTCTCTAAAGCCTGACCTGTATCACCACCCTGAATCACTATCAGACTCAGTCAGCGACCACTCCCCTATAAGTGGACCAAAGTTTTTCTTTCCACCCCTCTAGACCTCATAAATTTAAAGAGTGCCAAATGCTAACCAACTTCAACCTAGATACATTCAGTAAATCTCTCTCTGCTATTGACTGGTCTTTCCATTATTCCCTACCTCTAGATGAAGTTGTCCTTCCATTTAATTCCATCTTCCTAAACATTCTGAACTCCCTTGCCCCTTCCAGAACTTTCAGAGTCAAATCATAGTATTCCCCTTGGCTCTCCAACTCTACTTGGTCTCTTATCCATAACAGAGATTACATCTGGAAACTCTGGACTAAGATCAAATCTCCCACATACTACTGACAATACAGGGAACTCTGAAATGTAACAAAAAAACACATAAGCTCTGAGAAAAGAACTATTACTTCTCACCCCAAGATACTGAATCTAGAAATCCTAAAAATATTTGGAATACTGTCAACAAAATTATCCACCCAGGAAATCCTTCAACTCCCAACCCCTGCACCAATAACACACAACTAGAAACTGCTTCAATTTTCAATTCATACTTCATAGATACAGTCAGCAAACTTATGCAAACTGTCCACCCAACCAGCCCCACACTGCCTACTGCCCCAACTGCAAAATAGTCCTTTTTCACTAAAACCCTTTCCAACTAGCTACATCAAAAAACTTCTTATCAAACTTAAATCATGTTTCCCTTCAGTTGACAACCTGCTTCTTCTCTTCCTAAAAGCTGCTGCTGACTCCATAGGATATTTATTTATTTAACATTTGTTTACCGGGAAAGTCTGACTTTGAACTAAGCCAGTTTTCAGCAGACACCCAAGAGAAATGCTCCAGATGCATGTCTTTGTAATATGGGAGGAAACCAGAGCAGATGGAGGAAACCCATATGGAGGTAGAGAGGACATGCAGACTCCACACAGACGTGACCCCAGCTGAGAGTTGAACCAAAGAAACTCTTGCTGTGAGGTGACAGCACAACTGCTGCACCACTGTGCTGTCCAACTACTATCCTGTCTCCATCCTCATAAACTGCTCAATTAATAAATCCACCGTTCCTGCCTCTGGAAAAAGTTCCACATTATACCAGTCCACAAAGGTTTAAATCCTGTTGAGCTCTCTAATTATTGACCTATTACATAGGTTCATATGTTCATAGGTAGGTACTAGGCTATCGGGCCTGGGGCCTATATAAGCCTAACCAAAAAGGTTCCCTGGCTTTTGCCACCCATGAAAATTATTTTCCTGTGCCCCTGTCGAGCAGCGCCACAGAAGTGATCCCCGGGGTGAATTTTCTATTTTCCAGCCAGTTGTCAAGATTTTTCTTAAAGAGGGCAAATGAGGAGCTTTGCTTGACATGAATGGGTAGTTTGTTCCAGAGTATGGTAATTTTCTGGGGCAGGAATCTATCCCTCCAGCATGTTCTGTTTATTGTGGTGACACGGTTTAGGTCCCTGGAGCATGTGGTTCAGAGAGATTGGGATTTCTTTAAGTGTAGCATGTCCAACAGCTCCGGGTTTGATATAGCTTTGTATGTTAGGCAGAGGTCGCCTCTGAGTAGGTGATATGCGACAGAGTAGAGCTACAGTTTTTTGAGACTGCATATGGCATATGTTTGAGGATGGTAATCCTCTTAGTGAGGTATTTCTGTGGCCTTTCCGATTGCTGTAGGTGTCTTGTGAGATACATGCCAAATGGGGCATTGTACTCTACAATGGGTTTGATGAGGGATGAGTAGACAGGAACAATGACCTCCTTTTTTCTAGAGGAGAACCCTTTTGTGATGAGGTGTGCCATGTAGAAGTATTTCAGGACTACTGTGGTGAAGTGGTTATCAAAGGAGAGACTACTGTCCACCTGTGTCCCGAGGTCTCTTCTCACACTTTTGGTGTTTAGTGAGCTACCACCTATGTGGTAGTTCATGGGTACTGAGTTTTTCCCAAAGTGGATGACAGTGCACTTCTTGGCATTGAGATTGAAGCCAGGTTGGGAGGGTGTCCTAATGGTTAAGGTGTTTGCCTTACAAACACAAGGTGCAGGGTTTGAGTCTCACAAGGGATAATTGGCTAGGCTTAAAATTGCTTGCAAGGGCAGTTAGCTTAGTACTAACCTATGAACTTATGAACCTATGACTTTGACAAGCATCTGTCTCTGTGAGGCCCTTTTGAAGAATGTCTGCATCATTAGGTGATTTTATTATGGCTCCCAGTTTGCAGTCATCTGTGAACTTTGTTAGCCAAACACCTTCTGTGTTGGTCTGCACTTCAGAGAAGTAGATGCCGAACAGGAAAGGACTCAGGACTGAACCCTGTGATACTCCACTCGTCACTGATCTGAAGTCAGACTTGGAGTCAGTTACTTTCACAGTGTGAGTTCTGTCAGTGAGCCAGTTGGCCACCCATCTTGTGACATAGGGATTTATGCCCAGTTTAGTGAGTTTATCTATAATTCCAGAGTGGCAGATGGTATCAAAAGCCTTGGCGAGGTCAAGATAGGCTGTGTGCACTACCTTGCCATCGTCTATGGCTCTGGTGACTTCTTCAAAGAAGTCAATCAAGTTTAGTAGATGTGATCTACCTTTTATAAACCCAAACTGAGTGGGGTCCAGGGTTTGGAGATTACCTATGTCTTTGTTTATAAGATACAAGATGATACTTCCATGGCCTTGCAGACCAGGGTCATCAGGCTAATAGGGCGGTAATTTCTGGGGTCCGTGGTGGCACTCCCTTTGTGGAGTAGGATAACCATTGCTGTGCACCACTCAGTAGGCACATTGCCTGAGGTGAGGCTATGAGTGAACATGATACTTAGGTGTGGTGCTAGTTCATTCTTTAGTTCATGCAGTATGCAGCCTGGGATGTTGTCTAGTCTAATGGTTGCTGTGTTCCTGGCTTTGGAGAGTGCAGTCTTTACTTGTTCATCCATGATTACAGGGGCTTTGCATTCTTCTGGTATTAAGATGGGCCCTTTGGAGGATGAAAGGGGGGTAAAGTTAGCACTGAACCTATCTGCCAGGATAAATTGCAATATTGGTTGGTTCTGTATATTTAGTGCCATTGTGATGTAGCTCAGAGCAGATCTGAGTGTTGCCATTGAGATTCTTGACATAGTTGTAGAATGCTTTGTGTTTGTCTTTGGAGTCAGTGGTGATTTTATTTTCATAACTGGCTTTGGAGGATTTTATGAGGGATCTCAGCTTCTTGCTGAGGCTGACCAGGGAGTTCCTCCAATCTTGGTATTTTACTCTTTTTTGCAACAGCTTCTTCCTTCTATTGTAGAGTTTCTTTATGGCATGGGACCACCAGATTGGCTTCCTTTTTTTTAGAGGATAGCATCTTGGTTCTGTTGGGGATGGCATGATTCATGCACTTGTGTATGTGCTTATACAGTGCATTTGTGCAAGATTCAGCAGTCGTACCACTATTTTCCATCTGCATGGGTGTCATGAAGTTTGCCACTTCTGTCTTAAGCAGCATGAAGTTGGCTTTGGAGTAGTTTTTGATGGTGGTTTCCCTAATGGGGGTGTGGATGGGATATGGATGTCTAGGGTGATTAGCCTGTGGTCAGATCTGACCAGTGAGGAGTTGACCTTTGCCATGGAACACTGGTTACCCATATTGGTAATGACCAGGTCCAGGATATTGCTGCTCCTGGTGGGGGTGTGGGCAAGCTCACAAGCTTATCCAAGGCATTGGAATTTATGAATTCCAGAAAACATTGAGTGAATGAGTTAGTACATGAGTAGTTTTCCCAGTTGATGGTGGGGTAGTTGAAATTGCCCATAATTAAGGTATTGGGTTGCACCTTAATATTTTCCAGTATCATAAGAAATGAAGAGTGGGAATCCTGGGGTATGGTGGGGGATCTGTAACAAGCTATAACCTGGATTTCAGTCTTGCCAAGTATTATTTGCACTTGCATAATTTTGGATACATTATGTTGAGCAACTAGCCTGGAGGCGTGGATATCCTTAATGAATATGGACACACCTCTCCCTTTAGTGTTTTAGTCCACGTTAGGTGGCTGAAAGGTGTGGTATGAATTATAGTTTGGTAATGGAGGGGTGCTCTCTGGAGCCTTGATCCAAAACCAGGTCTCTGTCACTGCACAGATATCGATATTCTCCATTTTAAGGAGTGCTTCGAGTGAGTGCATTTTGAGGTTTAGACTTCTAGCATTAAGTAGCATTACCCTCAGAGTTTGATTGCTTGTACCTGTTACAGTGGTGAATTTGGCATTTGAACCTTGCCTAAAAAAGGTACTATAGGGGTGGCAAGACTCTTAGCCAGTATCCAGAATCCCAGGGATGACAGGTGCAGGTCATCTCTGCCAAAGCATCATGGTCTGTTGAGTATGTCTACCCAGGCAGACAGATACTGGATCCCCTCAGAATGACACCAGAAGCTTAGCCAATTGTTGAAGTCAATCATTTTGTCCTTGTACTGTGGTATAATTCTGGACGATGGCAGGATGCTACTCAAGGCTAGGGTCATACCTGGCTGAGCTACAAGATCCAAGAGGTCCTCCGTGTCTCTTTTCATGTAGTCCAGGGAGG